>NC_057809.1:611808493-612108493 GCF_018294505.1 Triticum aestivum
CACCGATGTACTCCTTCCTACTATATATACCTACGTACCCCCAAACGATCAGAGACGGAGCCAAAACCCTAATTCCACCGCCGTAACTTTCTGTATCCACGAGATCCCATCTTGGGGCCTGTTCCAGAGCTCCGCCGGAGGGGGCATCGATAACAGAGGGCTTCTACATCAACACCATAGCCCCTCCGATGATGTGTGAGTAGTTTACCTCAGACCTTCGGGTCCATAGTTATTAGCTCTCTCTTTTTGGATCTCAATACAATGTTCTCCCCCTCTCTGGTGGAGATCTATTCGATGTAATCTTCTTTTGTGGTGTGTTTGTTGAGATCGATGAATTGTGGGTTTATGATCAAGTTTATCTATGAACAATATTTGGATCTTCTGAATTCTTTTATGTATGATTGGTTATCTTAGCAAGTCTCTTCGAATTATCAGTTTGGTTTGGCCTACTAGATTGATCTTTCTTGCAATAGGAGAAGTGCTTAGCTTTGGGTTCAATCTTGCGGTGTCCTTTCCCAGTGACAGTAGGGGCAGCAAGGCACGTATTGTATTGTTGCCATCAAGGATAACAAGATGGGGTTTTTATCATATTGCATGAATTTATCCCTCTACATCATGTCATCTTGCTTAAAGCGTTACTCTGTTCTTATGAACTTAATACTCTAGATGCATGCATGAGTCGGTCTACTTGTCTCGGACGTGATGCCTATATACATGATCATACCTAGATATTCTCATAACTATGCTCAATTCTGTCAATTTCTCAATAGTAATTTGTTCACCCACCGTAAAATACTTATGCTCTTGAGAGAAGCCACTAGTGAAACCTATGGCCCCCGGGTCTATCTTCCATCATATTAATCTTCCAACACTTAGTTATTTTCATTGCCTTTTATTTTACTTTGCATCTTTATCATAAAAACACCAAAAATATTATCTTATCATATCTATCAGATCTCACTCTCGTAAGTGACCATGTAGGGATTGACAACCCCTTATCGCATTGGTTGCGAGGATTTATTTGTTTTGTGTAGGTGCGAGGGACTCGCGCGTAGCCTCCTACTGGATTGATACCTTGGTTCTCAAAAACTGAGGGAAATACTTATGCTACTTTGCTGCATCACCCTTTCCTCTTCAAGGGAAGCCAACATAGTGCTCAAGAGGTAGCAGATGCCAAGATATTCATTTCTAAGAATGGATCCTTTCTAGAGAAGGAGTTTCTCTTGAAAGAAGTGAGTGGGAGGAAAGCAGAACTTGATGAGGTAATTGTACCTTCTCCCGAATTGGAAAGTAGTTCATCACAGAAATCAGTTCCAGTTATTCCTACACCAATTAGTGAGGAAGCTAATGATGATGATCATCAAACTTCAGATCAAGTTACTACTGAACCTCGTAGGTCAACCAGAGTATGGTCCGCACCAGAGTGGTACTGTAATCCTGTTCTGGAAGTCATGTTACTTGACCGTGACGAACCTACGAACTATGAGGAAGCGATGATGAGCCCAGATTCCGTGAAATGGCTTGAGGTCATGAAATCTGTGATGGGATCCATGTATGAGAACAAAGTGTGGACTTTGGTTGACTTGCCCGATGGTCGGCAAACCGTAGAGAATAAATGGATCTTCAAGAAGAAGACTGACGCTGATAGTAATGTTACTATCTACAAAGCTCGACTTGTTGCGAAAGGTTTTCGACAAGTTTAAGGAGTTGACTATGATGAGACCTTCTCCCTAGTAGCGATGCTTAAGTCTGTCCGAATCATGTTAGCAATTGCCGCATTTTATGATTATGAAATTTGGCAAATGTATGTCAAAACTGCATTCCTTAATTGATATCTTAAAGAAGAGTTGTATATGATGCAACCAGGAGGTTTTGTTGATCCTAAAGGTGCTAACAAAGTGTGCAAGCTCCAGCGATCCATTTATGGACTGGTGCAAGCCTCTCGGAGTTGAAATATACGCTTTGATAGTGTGATCAAAGCATATGGTTTTATATAGACTTTTGGAGAAGCCTATATTTACAAGAAAGTGAGTGGGAGCTCTGTAGTATTTCTAATATTATATGTGGATGACATATGTTGATTGGAAATAATATAGAATTTCCGGATAGCATAAAAGGATACTTGAATAAGAATTTTTCAATGAAAGACCTCGGTGAAGCTGCTTATATATTTGGCATCAAGATCTATAGAGATAGATCAAGACGCTTAACTGAACTTTCACAAAGCACATACCTTGATAAAGTTTTGAAGAATTTCAAAATGGATCAGTCAAAGAAAGGGTTCTTTCCTGTGTTACAAGGTGTGAAGTTGAGTCATACTCAATGCCTGACCACTACAGAAGATAGAGAGAAAATGAAAGGCATTCCCTATGCCTCAACCATAGGTTCTATCACTTATGCAATGCTATGTACCAGACCTGATGTGTGCCTTGCTATAAGTTTAGCAGGGAGGTACCAAAGTAATGTGGGAGTGGATCACTAGACAGCGGTCAAGAACATCCTGAAATACCTGAAAAGGACTAAGGATATGTTTCTCGTTTATGGAGGTGACAAAGAGCTTGTCGTAAATGGTTACGTCGATGCAACCTTTGACACTGATCCGGATGACTCTAAGTCACAAACTAGATACATGTAACGCCCTCGATGCGGCTATGTCTCCCACGTGTCGAGGCACGACTTAGAGACATAGGCGCATTGAAAGCAATGTCGCAAGTCGGGAATCATTACACAACCCAAGTACATATATAATATAAAGGGGGAATAATAATAATAGTTGGCTTACACTCGCCACGTCACATCAAAGTACATAAATAACATCCATCATACAATCACTCATGGCCCGACTACGGCGCCAAATAGAAAAGACCCCCAACAAGCGACTAAACCCTGAATCGAACCCCGAATAGGCACCACTACTGATCATCAGGAAAAGACACATAGTATCGCTGAGAGTCCTCGTCGTACTCCCACTTCAGCTCGAGCGCGCCATCCGGAGGAGTATCATCGGTCCCTGCATCTGGTGTAATAGTAATCTGTGAGCCACAAAGGACTCAGCAATCTCGCACCCTCGCGATCAAGACTATTTAAGCTTAATAGGTAGGAAAGGGGTAATGTAAGTGGAGCTGCAGCAAGCGACTAGCATATATGGTGGCTAACTTATTCGCAAAGGAGAGCGAGAAGAGAAGGCAAAGCACGAGCGAAAACTAAATAGAGCAGCCTACGCAAACATAACTCCAACGCCGTGTCCACTTCCCGGACTCCGCCGAGAAGAGGCCATCACGGCAACACACTCAGTTGATTCATTTTAATTATTTAAGTTCAAGTTATCTACAACCGGACATTAACAAATTCCCATCTGCCCATAACCGCGGGCACGGCTTTCGAAAGATCAATCCCTGCAGGGGGGTCCCAACTTAGCCCATAACAAGCTCTCACGGTCAATGAAGGAATAGACCTCCACCCAGGACCCACCGATCAGACTCAGTATCCCGGTACAACAAGATGATTCGACAGGTCAAAACTAGTCCAGCAACATCGCCCGAATGCGCCGACAAATCCCGATAGGAGCTGCACATATCTCTTTCTCAGGGCACACTCAGATGAGACATCCTACGAGTAAAACCAACCCTCAAGTTGCCCCGAGGTGGCCCCGCAGTCTACTCGGTCGGACCAACACTCAGAGGAGCACTGGCCCGTGGGGGGCTAAAATAAAGATGACCCTCGGGCTCCGGAAACCCAAGGGAAAGAAAAGGGTAGGTGGCAAATGGTAAAACCAATGTTGGGCATTGCTGGAAAAGCTTTAATCAAGGCGAACTATCAAGGGGTTCCCATTATAGCCCAACCGCGTAAGGGACGCAACAATCCGGGAACATAACACCGATATGACGGAAACTAGGGCGGCAAGAGTGGAACAAAACACTAGGCGAGAGGCCGAGCCTTCCACCCTTTACCAAGTATATAGATGAGTAAAGATAACATAGCAATATAATGATATCCCAACAAGTAAATAAATGTTCCAACAAGGAACGGCTCCAATCTTCACCTGCAACTAACAACGCTATAAGAAGGGCTGAGCAAAGCGGTAACATAGCCAATCAATGGTTTGCTAGGACAAAGGTGGGTTAGAGGCTCAATCATGGCAATTGGGAGGCTGACAAGCAAGTGGTAGGCATCGTAGCATTGGCAAAGCAAAAGAGCGAGCAAACTAGCATAGCAAAGATAGTAGTGATTTCAAGGGTGTGATCATCTTGCCTGCACAGTTGTCAGAATTGACTGGATCCTCAAAAGCAAACTCAACGGGCTCCTCGTTAGCGAACTCGTCTCCCGGCTCTACCCAACAACACAAACAAGCAACAAGGATACAATCAACCACGTGTAAAGGCAACCAATAAGATGCAAAGATGATATGCTATACGGGATGCGATGCGGGATGCAAAATGCAAGATGTAATAGGAAATGCATGAACCTGGCCTTAACTTGGAAAACCAAGTGTGCCACTGGATAAAGGGGAAGAAATCCCCTGAAAACGATATAAAGATCATGGCAATCGGAGCTACGGTTTAGAAATGGCAAGCGTTTTACTAAACGAACCGATCTGCGATTTACAGCAAGTAGGCTCCTAAATGCAACAAAATGAACATGCTACAGCCACCCAACATGAAAACAAATTGCATGTCAGTGATGTACTCAAGAAGCTTAACAAATCACCAGGACTGAGGCATAGGCAAATTCATCCATTAAGGGCTTCAAACAAGCATGGCAAAACTGAATAAGCAAAACAGATTTCAGACTTAGCGAAATTAACGCTAGTCTGAAATTTCAGACCACGATGCTCTCTTCGGAGCAGCAAAACAACATGAAGAAAACCTGAACATGGCAAGTAAGAGCATGGCATGGAGCTACTCAACAAGCTTAACAAAACACCCAAAATGACCTGGGGCCAAAAGGGTTCACAAAATACTCTACCGAGTACACGAACATCGATGAAACACAATCAGTTTTCAGACTTAGTGAAAACTGGGACATGCTGAAATAATAACTCACGGAGGCATGTAAACGAGCTCGATGCTCTCACTACGGTGCAAGTCATGGCCAGGCAAGCATATATCCATTAAGAAGGCACAAAATGCTAGCTAGACATGGCAAGAACAATGGCATAGCATGCATGGATCACTAGCAATAACTCCGGCAAAATCGCAAAAGAGTTCACGATCTGCCCAAAACAACAACTATCCAAAAGTTGAGCTCGATTGAGTCAACCTAGGGGGCTCCAACATAACAAGTAAAGACATGGATGGATTAAGCACAACAAGCATAACAAATCACTCTTACTGATCATCCTCAAAAGAGGCACGGATCACTAGGAAACAAGCTGGACATATAGCATCGCGAACTAAAACGTCCCAGACTTAGTGATTTTCACTAAGTCCCTGAAATCAGTAAACTCAGGCAGCCCCCTTCGCAAGCTTGCACAAGACAACACACACATCCTAAAAATGCATGGGAGGCACCTCTGGAAAGAAGACAACATGCTTAACAATTCATCCCAAAGGGGCACAGGCATATCATGCACGGATTAAACATGGCAAAAATGACAAAAGTGCATGTTGAACTAACGGATCTGCAATTTAACTCATGATGCCTCCTTCCAACAGCATTTTGGGCACCAAGATGACCTCAAATGCAAATGATGCAATGGAATGAAATGATGTACTCGTCGAGACGAAGATTTTGACATATCATATGCCCAAATCGGAGCTACGGATGCAAAGATATGGCAGGTCAAATGTAGCACAAAAATCTAAAACTGGAGGAGAAAGTCAACGGGGGGGTTAGGGTTTACTGTAGCGCGACCCGGATCTGGATCGGGCACTGTAGCGGCGGCGGCGCTACTGTTCACCGGGCGAGGAAGAAGGCGCCGGGGGAGCTCGCCGGAGTGCTGGGGCGGCCGAAGAGGGGCGCGGTCGCCCGGATCCGGTGGCGGCGTGGACTGGTGCGGCGAGGGCGGCCGGAGCGGGGCTGTCGAGGGCGGCGGCGCCCGGCTCGGCAGGCGGCGATGGCGGCCGGGGAGCGGCGCGGTGGTGTGGCGGCGCCGGCCGGTGGCGAAGGCGGCGGGGCGGTGCCGGAGTCGGGGAAGAGAAGGCGGCGTACGGGAGAGGAGGCGCGGGGCGCTCGGCCCGGGTAGGCGGCGGCGGGGGCCGGATCTGGGCCTCCCGGCCCGCGGCGGCGGCGGTGGTTAGCGCCACGTGGCGGCGGCTGACTGGCGGGAGGGAGCGGAGCGGACAAAGTCCGGCCGGGTCGGACACGTCCGGCCGGTCGCGAGGGAATTTAGGGTTTCGGGAGGGAGAGAGATCCGAATTTCGGGGGGTCTATTTATAGACCTAGAGGGAGCTAGGAGAGTCCAAATGAGGTGCGGTTTTCGCCCACACGATCGTGATCGAACGACCGAGACGATGGAGCTGAGTTTGGTGGGTTTTGGGCCAAGATGGAGGGGTGTTGGGCTGCACACACACGAGGCCTTTTCGGTCCCTCGGTTAACCGTTGGAGTATCAAACGAAGTCCAAATGACCCGAAACTTGACAGGCGGTCTACCGGTAGTAAACCAAGGCCGCATGGCAAGTCTCGGCCCAATCCGGAAATGTTTAATCCCCACACACGAAAGAAAGCTAGAAATGGCCATCGGAGGAGAACGAAGCGCCGGAATGCAAAACGGACAACGGGGAAAATGCTCGAATGCATGAGATGAACATGTATGCAAATGCAATGCACGTGACGACATGATATGAGATGCACGAAAACAATAACAACACACGGAGACAAAGACCCGAACCCGAGAATTAAATATAACTTAATGCTGGAAACGGCAAGAGTTGGAGTACAATTCGGGAAGGTTACATATGGGGCGTTACAACACTCCACCACTACGAAAAGATCTCGTCCCGAGATCTAGGACTAAAAGAACTCCGGGTACTCAGAACGGAGGTGATCCTCGCGTTCCCAGGTAGCTTCGCGGTCGGAATGGTGTGACCACTTGACTTTGAGAAACTTGATTGACTTGTTGCGAGTTTTTCGTTCAGTCTCTTCAAGGATTGCAACTGGGTGCTCACGGTAGGAGAGATCTTCTTGGAGCTCAATGTCCTCGAAGTTGACGGTGCGCTCAGGCGTCTTGAAGCACTTTCGGAGTTGCGAGACATGGAACACATCATGAACATTGGCGAAGTTTGCAGGAAGCTCGAGTTGATAGGCGAGGTCGCCTCTCTTGCTGACAATCTTGAAAGGCCCGACGTATCTGGGGGCAAGCTTCCCTTTGATACCGAAGCGACGAGTCCCTTTCATAGGAGAGACGCGGAGGTAGACATGATCTCCGATCTCGAAGGCCAAATCACGGTGCTTGCTGTCATAGTAGCTCTTCTGACGAGATTGGGCTGCTTTGAGGTTATCACGAATGACCTTGCACATTTCTTCTGCCTCTGTGATCAGGTCATTACCCAGCAGCTGACGTTCACCGGTTTCAGACCAGTTGAGAGGTGTACGGCACTTCCTTCCATACAGAATTTCAAATAGGGCCTTGTCGGAACTTGCTTGGAAACTGTTGTTGTACGAGAATTCAGCATAAGGAAGACAATCCTCCCACTTCATGCCGAAGGAGATAACACAAGCCCTGAGCATATCTTCAAGAATCTGGTTGACACGCTCGACTTGACCACTTGTTTGAGGATGGAAAGCAGTGCTGAAGCGAATGCTGGTGCCCATGGCCTTCTGAAAAGAATTCCAGAACTTGGAGGTAAAGATGCTTCCACGGTCTGAAGATATCACTTGAGGAATACCGTGCAGAGAGACAATTCGAGAGGTGTAGAGCTCCGCCAATTGAGCTGCAGTGATCGACTCTTTGATAGGCAGGAAATGAGCCACTTTGGTGAGCTTGTCGATGACAACGAATATAGCATCATTGCCACGCTTGGACTTTGGAAACCCAGTCACGAAGTCCATTTCAATGTGGTAAAACTTCCATTCTGGAATGGCGAGAGGTTGGAGGAGACCTGCTGGCCTTTGGTGTTCTGCTTTCAATCTTCTGCAGACATCACATTCATTCACGAATTGAGCGATCTCGCGCTTCATTCGAGTCCACCAATAAGTTTGCTTCAGATCTTGATACATCTTCGTGCTCCCAGGGTGGATGGAGAGGAGAGAGTTGTGAGCCTCATTCATGATCACTTTACGAAGTTCACCTTTGGGCACAACAATTCGATCCTCGAAGAAGAGAGTGTCCTTGTCATCAAGTCGGTAGCACTTGTACTTGGACTGACTCTTTGCAATACCAATCTTCACCTTTTTCACCATAGCATCAAGAAGCTGGGCTTGGCGAATCTGGTCTTCCAAGGTAGGATAAACTTGAAGGTTGGCGAGGAAACCTTGAGGAACAACTTGCAGATTAAGTTTGCGGAAGGCTTCACAAAGCTCGGGTTGATAAGGCTTGAGAATCAGACTGTTGCAATATGCTTTTCTGCTCAAAGCGTCAGCAATCACATTAGCCTTGCCTGGAGTATACTCGATACTCGGATTGTACTCTTGAATCATTTCGACCCATCGAGTCTGCCTGAGGTTGAGATTAGGCTGAGTGAAGATGTACTTGAGACTCTTGTGATCAGTGAAAATGTCCACTTTCCTTCCCAAGAGAAGATGTCTCCAAGTCAACAATGCGTGCACAACTGCCGCCAACTCGAGATCATGAGTGGGGTAGTTCTTCTCATTAGGCTTCAACTGGCGAGAGGTATAAGCAACAACTTTCTTCTCTTGCATCAGTACAGCACCTAGACCTTGGAGAGAGGCATCACAAAAGACCTCGTACGGCTTGGTTTCATCAGGCGGAGTTAGAACTGGAGCAGTGATCAATTTCTCTTTCAAAGCGTTGAAAGCAACATCACACTCCGGAGACCAAACGTACTTGACGTGCTTCTGAAGAAGATTTGAGAGAGGCTTCGCGATCTTGGAAAAGTTTTCAACGAATCTTCGGCAATAACTTGCAAGACCGAGGAAGCTACGGAGTTGCTTCACATTCTGAGGAGGTTCCCAATTAACGATTGCAGACACCTTCTCAGGATCCACGGAAATGCCCTTGGCAGAGATAATATGACCAAGATAAAGAACCTCATCGAGCCAAAACTCACACTTGGAGAACTTGGCGTAGAATTGATGTTCCCTTAGCTTGTCAAGAACCAAACGCAAGTGTTTGGCATGATCTTCCTTGTTCTTCGAGAAAACCAGGATATCATCAAGATAGACCAAAACAAAGTCGTTGGTGTAGGGGTTGAAGATGAAGTTCATCATGCGTGAGAACGTCGGAGGAGCATTGGCGAGGCCAAAAGACATAACAGTGTATTCATATGACCCATAGCTTGTTCTGAACGCCGTCTTTGGAATATCTTGTTCACGAATGCGAATTTGATGATAACCCAAACGGAGATCAAGCTTGGAGAATACTTGGGCACCCTTGAGTTGCTCGAACAGCTCATTAATGTTGGGAAGTGGATATTTGTTCTTGATGGTCTTCTTGTTCAATGGACGATAATCAACACAAAGTCGGTCCGTTCCATCCTTCTTCTTCACAAAAAGAACACCACAACCCCACGGAGAAGTACTAGGCCGAATGAGACCCATTCTTTCTTGAACATCGAGTTGTTTCTTCAACTCCTTCAACTCTTCGGGGCCGAGCTTGTAAGGACGTTTGCACACCGGTTCCGTACCGGGCTCAAGTTCAATAACGAATTCAACCGGCTGGTTTGGAGGCATGCCTGGGAGTTCTTCAGGGAAGACATCTTGGTACTCACAAACAACCGGAATCTGCGAAATAGCATCCAATTCACCCTTTTCATTGAGAGAGAATAATTGGATGGTATTATCCCGAGCAGCAAAGACAATGACATCCTCAGAGGAATGAGTCAGTTGAATCTGCCTGGCTGCACAATCGAGGTGAGCCTTGTGTTTAGAGAGCCAGTCCATCCCAAGAATGAGGTCGATATCAGAATTACCAAGAACCACCGGAGAAGAGAGAAACTTGTAATCGCCCAATGTGATAGAAATATCGGGAGCAACCAAACTTGAGGTCAACAGCTTGCCTGGAGAAACAACTTGCATGGCTTTTGGCATAATCTCAGTATCAACATTGTGCTTCGATGCAAACGGGCATGACAAGAAAGAATGCGATGCACCAGTATCAAAAAGTACTTTTGCAGGAACATCGTTCACAAGAAGGTTACCCATGATCACATCTGACGAATCCTCTGCCTGAGCTGCGTTCAGCAAGTTGACCTTGGCGTGCTTGGGGTTATGCTTGACCACAGCTGTACTTGCCGATCTGACAGGAGGAGGAGGAGGAAGACGCCTCTGGTTGAAACACTTGTTGGCATAGTGACCCTTCTGTTGGCACTTGTTGCACGTGACCTCTGAGAGTGGACGGTGGTACGGAGCACTCGATCTTGAAGCTTGAGATGAAGTCTTGTTCTGAAAGCCTGGGTTGGGTGGGTGGGACGAACCACTGCCACCTTTGCTCTTCTGCTGATACGGCTGACGGAACGGAGGAGGAGGAAGCCAATACTTCTGCTGCTTGGCCACTTGAGTAGAGGACGAAGACGTACTGTCTCTGACTCGCTTCCTGGAAGCATCACACCTTAGCTGAGCAGCCTCTTGCTTCAGTGCCATGTTGTAGAACTCATCGTATCTCAGCGGCTCGAAGAGGACAAGAGCGAGATGAATTTCTTCACGAAGACCACCCCTGAACTGATAGATCATGCTCTTCTCATCAGGAACATCCTGCTTGGCAAAACGGGCGAGCTTCTGGAACAACTTGTTGTAGTCATAGACGGACAAAGAGCCTTGCTTCAGATTGCGGAATTCTTCACGTTTGCTTCCAGTCACAATTTGAGGAATGTGATGAGCTCGAAAATCACGACGGAAATCATCCCAAGTGATCAAACGTCCACCTCTGGAATCCCGGTACTGCTGAAACCACTCTGCGGCCTGATCCTTGAGCTGGAAAGACGCGAACTTGACGAAATCTTCAGGTCTGACGTTGCTACATTCAAAATGCTTGCCCAGATCGACTAACCAATCATCAGCATCGGTAGCCTCAACGCAGTTGCTGAACGTCTTTGGGCCATTTGCGAGGAACTGATTCAGAGTTGCAAACTGGTTCTGGTTGTTGCCTTGATTCGCTTGACTGCTTTGATTCCGCTCTTGGATGATTTGCATGATCAGCTGAGTATTTGCATTAGTAGCAGCCATCACAGCCTGCCATGCTTCCGGAGGAGGCGGAGGTGGCGGAGGATCTTGATTCTGGTTCTGGCTGGTGCTCTTAGCGGGAGCCATCCTGAAGAGGTTGACCACCATTAGCACACAAATATAGAAATATTGAAGGTGAAACCAATGGAATGAAAATTGCAACATAAAGTCTTCACATCCGAACAAAATGAACGAATGCACTTCTCTTGAAGTGGTCACATATTCCTAAATTGCGAAGCCACGAAGAATCAGGTAGAAGAGGTACATCAACGAGGGATGGAATCAACATATGACGTCGAAGAAGAACGAATACCACAACTCGAAATAAAACCAAGGGTTGGCTTGCGGAATAAGCCGGAACAAACACATGATAGAAATTTCGTCCGAAGTGTTCGTGGTAGGACCTACACGGGCTCGACCGTACAGCACCATCATGTACAAGGCAGTGCACATGACATACGAAGCATCCCCGAGTCAGCATAGCCAAGGACTCTTTAAGACACAACGAGGCCACTGTAAAATCGACCGTGAATAGGCGAACCACTAGACGTCGAACCCCAATTTCATATCACACATCTGTTGGAAAGATATCCTAAGGCTACTTGAATTCCCACCTATGAAACTCCCGAAACTTTCCGGTTATGCAATCAGGTGTTGGGGATACAGGGGAAGCATAATATCTCACCCAAGCTAGCAAATCCTACATCCAGCTGCATCCATCCTTCAACACATAACCAAGAAACCTTCGGAAACCATCTATCTCAACCTTCGAAAAGCATCCGTTATACAAGTTATGGCGATACTCCCGAACTCCCGCCCCAGTACTGGGTGGCGTCGAGGTTATCTCACCAACGAACTGCATAAAGGAGATTTTCGATGTCGCGCACATATCTCAAGTATGCCAGAATTGCAACGATAGAATTATGATGACAACACCTCAGAGCTCAACTCCCCGGGACACTTCCACTAAACCCCTGACAGGAGGCACCAAGACAGTATTCTCATCATAAGCCATCGGAACAAAACTAAGATACTCGCGTGATCCTAAAAAAATTTTAGTGAAATTTGAGAAGAGAAGAGTCAAAACTCTACATCAGGATGCCTTACCAGAGCGATGAGGAGACTGGGAAGTAAAAAGAATTCCTAAGCTCTCCGATATATAATTCCTAAGGACTCAAAACATTTTTCTAGACACAACTCGGCTGCTAAAAACGATCAAGCAATGGGGCTCCTAAGGTCGGGGAAGGCTCTGATTACCAACTTGTAACGCCCTCGATGCGGCTATGTCTCCCACGTGTCGAGGCACGACTTAGAGACATAGGCGCATTGAAAGCAATGTCGCAAGTCGGGAATCATTACACAACCCAAGTACATATATAATATAAAGGGGAATAATAATAATAGTTGGCTTACACTCGCCACGTCACATCAAAGTACATAAATAACATCCATCATACAATCACTCATGGCCCGACTACGGCGCCAAAATAGAAAAGACCCCCAACAAGCGACTAAACCCTGAATCGAACCCCGAATAGGCACCACTACTGATCATCAGGAAAAGACACATAGTATCACTGAGAGTCCTCGTCGTACTCCCACTTCAGCTCGAGCGCGCCATCCGGAGGAGTATCATCGGTCCCTGCATCTGGTGTAATAGTAATCTGTGAGCCACAAAGGACTCAGCAATCTCGCACCCTCGCGATCAAGACTATTTAAGCTTAATAGGTAGGAAAGGGGTAATGTAAGTGGAGCTGCAGCAAGCGACTAGCATATATGGTGGCTAACTTATTCGCAAAGGAGAGCGAGAAGAGAAGGCAAAGCACGAGCGGAAACTAAATAGAGCAGCCTACGCAAACATAACTCCAACGCCGTATCCACTTCCTGGACTCCGCCAAGAAGAGGCCATCACGGCAACACACTCAGTTGATTCATTTTAATTATTTAAGTTCAAGTTATCTACAACCGGACATTAACAAATTCCCATCTGCCCATAACCGCGGGCACGGCTTTCGAAAGATCAATCCCTGCAGGGGGGTCCCAACTTAGCCCATAACAAGCTCTCACGGTCAACGAAGGAATAGACCTCCACCCAGGACCCACCGATCAGACTCGGTATCCCGGTACAACAAGATGATTCGACAGGTCAAAACTAGTCCAGCAACACCGCCCGAATGCGCCGACAAATCCCGATAGGAGCTGCACATATCTCTTTCTCAGGGCACACTCAGATGAGCATCCTACGAGTAAAACCAACCCTCGAGTTTCCCCGAGGTGGCGCCGCAGGCTCTGGTTCGGACCAACACTCAGAGGAGCACTGGCCCGTGGGGGGCTAAAATAAAGATGACCCTCGGGCTCCGGAAACCCAAGGGAAAAAAGGGTAGGTGGCAAATGGTAAAACCAATGTTGGGCATTGCTGGAAAAGCTTTAATCAAGGCGAACTATCAAGGGGTTCCCATTATAGCCCAACCGCGTAAGGGACGCAACAATCCGGGAACATAACACCGATATGACGGAAACTAGGGCGGCAAGAGTGGAACAAAACACTAGGCGAGAGGCCGAGCCTTCCACCCTTTACCAAGTATATAGATGAGTAAAGATAACATAGCAATATAATGATATCCCAACAAGTAAATAAATGTTCCAACAAGGAACGGCTCCAATCTTCACCTGCAACTAACAACGCTATAAGAAGGGCTGAGCAAAGCGGTAACATAGCCAATCAATGGTTTGCTAGGACAAAGGTGGGTTAGAGGCTCAATCATGGCAATTGGGAGGCTGACAAGCAAGTGGTAGGCATCGTAGCATTGGCAAAGCAAAAGAGCGAGCAAACTAGCATAGCAAAGATAGTAGTGATTTCAAGGGTGTGATCATCTTGCCTGCACAGTTGTCAGAATTGACTGGATCCTCAAAAGCAAACTCAACGGGCTCCTCGTTAGCGAACTCGTCTCCCGGCTCTACCCAACAACACAAACAAGCAACAAGGATACAATCAACCACGTGCAAGGGCAACCAATAAGATGCAAAGATGATATGCTATGCGGGATGCGATGCGGGATGAAAATGCAAGATGTAACAGGAAATGCATGAACCTGGCCTCAACTTGGAAAACCAAGTGTGCCACTGGATAGAGGGGAAGAAATCCCCTGAAAACGATATAAAGATCATGGCAATCGGAGCTACGGTTTAGAAATGGCAAGCGATTTACTAAACGAACCGATCTGCGATTTACAGCAAGTAGGCTCCTAAATGCAACAAAATGAACATGCTACAGCCACCCAACATGAAAACAAATTGCATGTCAGTGATGTACTCAAGAAGCTTAACAAATCACCAGGACTGAGGCGTATGCAAATTCATCCATTAAGGGCTTCAAACAAGCATGGCAAAACTGAATAAGCAAAACAGATTTCAGACTTAGCGAAATTAACGCTAGTCTGAAATTTCAGACCACGATGCTCTCTTCGGAGCAGCAAAACAACAGGATGCAAAACCTGAACATGGCAAGTAAGAGCATGGCATGGAGCTACTCAACAAGCTTAACAAAACACCCAAAATGACCTGGGGCCAAAAGGGTTCACAAAATACTCTACCGAGCACACGAACATTGATGAAACACAATCAGTTTTCAGACTTAGTGAAAACTGGGACATGCTGAAATAATAACTCACGGAGGCATGTAAACGAGCTCGATGCTCTCACTACGGTGCAAGTCATGGCAAGGCAAGCATATATCCATTAAGAAGGCACAAAATGCTAGCTAGACATGGCAAGAACAATGGCATAGCATGCATGGATCACTAGCAATAACTCCGGCAAAATCGCAAAAGAGTTCACGATCTGCCCAAAACAACAACTATCCAAAAGTTGAGCTCGATTGAGTCAACCTAGGGTGCTCCAACATAACAAGTAAAGACATGGATGGATTAAGCACAACAAGCATAACAAATCACTCTTACTGATCATCCTCAAAAGAGGCACGGATCACTAGGAAACAAGCTGGACATATAGCATCGTGAACTAAAACATCCCAGACTTAGTGATTTTCACTAAGTCCCTGAAATCAGTAAACTCAGGTAGCCCCTCTTCGCAAGCTTGCACAAGACAACACACACATCCTAAAAATGCATGGGAGGCACCTCTGGAAAGAAGACAACATGCTTAACAATTCATCCCAAAGGGGCACAGGCATATCATGCACGGATTAAACATGGCAAAAATGACAAAAGTGCATGTTGAACTAACGGATCTGCAATTTAACTCATGATGCCTCCTTCCAACAGCATTTTGGGCACCAAGATGACCTCAAATGCAAATGATGCAATGGAATGAAATGATGTACTCATCGAGACGAAGATTTTGACATATCATATGCCCAAATCAGAGCTACGGATGCAAAGATATGGCAGGTCAAATGTAGCACGAAAATCTAAAACTGGAGGAGAAAGTCAACGGGGGGGTTAGGGTTTACTGTAGCGCGACCCGGATCTGGATCGGGCACTGTAGCGGCGGCGGCGCTACTGTTCACCGGGCGAGGAAGAAGGCGCCGGGGGAGCTCGCCGGAGTGCTGGGGCGGCCGGAGAGGGGCGCGGTCGCCCGGATCCGGTGGCGGCGTGGACTGGTGCGGCGAGGGCGGCCGGAGCGGGCTGTCGAGGGCGGCGGCGCCCGGCTCGGCAGGCGGCGATGGCGGCCGGGGAGCGCGCGGTGGTGTGGCGGCGCCGGCCGGTGGCGAAGGCGGCGGGGCGGTGCCAGAGTCGGGGAAGAGGAGGCGGCGTACGGGAGAGGAGGCGCGGGGCGCTCGGCCCGGGTAGGCGGCGGCGGGGGCCGGATCTGGGCCTCCCGGCCCGCGACGGCGGCGGTGGTGGTTAGCGCCACGTGGCGGCGGCTGACTGGCGGGAGGGAGCGGAGCGGACAAAGTCCGGCCGGGTCGGACACGTCCGGCCGGTCGCGAGGGAAAAATTAGGGTTTCGGGAGGGAGAGAGATCCGAATTTCGGGGGGTCTATTTATAGACCTAGAGGGAGCTAGGAGAGTCCAAATGAGGTGCGGTTTTCGCCCACACGATCGTGATCGAACGACCGAGACGATGGAGCTGAGTTTGGTGGGTTTTGGGCCAAGATGGAGGGGTGTTGGGCTGCACACACACGAGGCCTTTTCGGTCCCTCGGTTAACCGTTGGAGTATCAAACGAAGTCCAAATGACCCGAAACTTGACAGGCGGTCTACCGGTAGTAAACCAAGGCCGCATGGCAAGTCTCGGCCCAATCCGGAAATGTTTAATCCCCACACACGAAAGAAAGCTAGAAATGGCCATCGGAGGAGAACGAAGCGCCGGAATGCAAAACGGACAACAGGGAAAATGCTCGAATGCATGAGATGAACATGTATGCAAATGCAATGCACGTGACGACATGATATGAGATGCACGAAAACAAAAACAACACACGGAGACAAAGACCCGAACCCGAGAATTAAATATAACTTAATGCCGGAAACGGCAAGAGTTGGAGTACAATTCGGAAAGGTTACATATGGGGCGTTACAATACATATTTATATTGAATGGTGGAGCTGTAAGTTGGCGCAGTTCCAAGCAAAACATCGTGGCGGGATCTACATGTGAAGCGGAGTACATAGCTGCTTTGGAAGCAGCAAATGAAGGAATCTGGATGAAGGAGTTCATATCCGACCTAGGTGTAATGCCTAGTGCGTTGGGTCCAATGAAAATCTTTTGTGACAATACTGGAGCAATTGCCATGGCGAAGGAATCCAAATTTCACAAGAGAACCAAACACATCAAGAGAAACTTCAATTCATCCGTGATCAAGTCAAGGAGGGAGACATAGATATATGCAAGATACATACGGATCTGAATGTTGCAGACCCGTTGACTAAGCCTCTTCCACGCAAAACATGATCAACACCAAGACTCCATGGGTGCTAGAATCATTACCATGTAATCTAGATTATTGACTCAAGTGCAAGTGGCAGACTGAAGGAAATATGCCCTAGAGGCAATAATAAAGTTGTTATTTATATTTCCTTATATCATGATAAATGTTTATTATTCATGCTAGAATTGTATTAACCGGAAACTTAGTACATGTGTGAATACATAGACAAAACAGAGTGTCCCTAGTATGCCTCTACTTGACTAGCTCGTTAATCAAAGATGGTTAAGTTTCCTGACCATAGACATGTGTTGTCATTTGATGAACGGGATCACATCATTAGAGAATGATGTGATGGACAAGACCACTACACCACGGTAGAGATTACATGACACACTTCTGTGGGCAAAGGTCCAGTAATCTCCACAAAATAACTGTCGGCGTAGCTTTTAAGTTTTATCTTCGGATCATATGTTGGCATAGGTAAATTACTGATAACCAACAAGTATAGGGGATCGCAACAGCTTTCGAGGGTAGAGTATTCAACCCAAATTTATTGATTCGACACAAGGGGAGCCAAAGAATATTCTCAAGTATTAGCAGCTGAGTTGTCAATTCAACCACACCTGGAAACTTAGTATCTATAGCAAAGTGTTTAGTAGCACGGTAATATGATAGTGGTGATAGCAGCAACAAAAGTAAAGACAGCAAAAGTAATGTTTTTGGTATTTTGTAGTGATTGTAACAGTAGCAGCGGGAAAGTAAATAAGCGAGAACCAGTATATGGAAAACTCATAGGCACCGGATCAGTGATGGATAATTATGCCGGATGCGGTTCATCATGTAACAGTCATAACATAGGGTGACACAGAACTAGCTCCAATTCATCAATGTAATGTAGGCATGTATTCCGTATATAGTCATACGTGCTTATGGAAAAGAACTTGCATGACATCTTTTGTCCTACCCTCCCGTGGCAGCGGGGTCCTATTGGAAACTAAGGGATATTAAGGCCTCCTTTTAATAGAGAACCGGAACAAAGCATTAGCACATAGTGAATACATGAACTCCTCAAACTATGGTCATCACCGGGAGTGGTCCCGATTATTGTCACTTCGGGGTTGCCGGATCATAACACATAGTAGGTGACTATAGACTTGCAAGATAGGATCAAGAACTCACATATATTCATGAAAACATAATAGGTTCAGATCTGAAATCATGGCACTCGGGCCCTAGTGACAAGCATTAAGCATAGCAAAGTCATAGCAACATCAATCTCAGAATATAATGGATACTAGGAATCAAACCCTAACAAAACTAACTCGATTACATGATAAATCTCATCCAACCCATCACCGTCCAGCAAGCCTATGATGGAATTACTCACGCACGGCGGTGAGCATCATGAAATTGGTGATGGAGGATGGTTGATGATGATGACGGCGACGAATCCCCCTCTCCGGAGCCCCGAACGGATTCCAAATCAGCCCTCCCGAGAGGTTTTAGGGCTTGGCGGCGGCTCCGTATCGTAAAACGCGATGATTTCTTCTTTCTATTTTTTTTCTCTCCGAAAGCAAATATATAGAGTTGGAGTTGGCGTCGGAGGGCATCCAGGGGGCCCACGAGGTAGGGGGCGCGCCCTAGGGGGGGCGCCCCCCACCCTCGTGAGAAGGGTGTGGGCCCCCTGGTCTTCATCTTTGGTGAGGGTTTTTTATTATTTTTTCTAAGATGTTCCGTGGAGTTTCAGGTCATTCCGAGAATATTTGTTTTCTGCACATAAAACAACACCATGGCAATTCTGCTGAAAACAGCGTCAGTCCGGGTTAGTTCCATTCAAATCATACAAGTTAGAGTCCAAAACAAGGGCAAAAGTGTTTGGAAAAGTAGATACGACGGAGACGTATCAACTCCCCCAAGCTTAAACCCTTGCTTGTCCTCAAGCAATTCAGTTGACAAACTGAAAGAAAGAAAGAAAACTTTTACAAACTCTGTTTGCTCTTGTTGTTGTAACTATGTCAAGCCAGCATTCAAGTTTTCAGCATAGATCATAACTAACCACATTTGCAATAATTCTCAGGTCTCATAATTACTCATATCAATAGCATAATCAACTAGCAAGTCATAATAATAAATCTCGGATGACAACACTTTCTCAAAACAATCATAATATGATATAACAAGATGGTATCTCGCTAGCCCTTTCTGAGACCGCAAAACATAAATGCAGAGCACCTTTAAAGATCAAGGACTGACTAGACATTGTAATTCATGGTAAAAGAGATCCAATCATAGTCATACCCAATATAAATTAATAGTGATGAATGCAAATGACAGCTGTGCTCTCCAGCTAGTGCTTTTTAATAAGAGGGTGATGACTCAACATAAAAGTAAATGGATAGGCCCTTCGCAGAGGGAAGCAGGGATTTGTAGAGGTGCCAGAGCTCGGTTTTGAAATAGAGATAAATTGTATTTTGAGCGGTATACTTTCATTGTCAACGTAACAACTAAGAGATGGCGATATCTTCCATGCTAAACACATTATAGGCGGTTCCCAAACAGAATGGTAAAGTTTATACTCCCCCTCCACCAACAAGCATCAATCCATGGCTTGCTCGAAACAACGAGTGCCTCCAACATACATCAGGTCCCAGGGGGAGTTTTGTTTGCAATTAATTTTGATTTAGTTTGCATAAAGCATGGGACTGGGCATCCCGGTGACCAGCCATTTTCTCGTGAGTGAGGAGCGGAGTCCACTCCTCTTGAGAATAACCCGCCTAACACGGAAGATAAGGACAGCCTTGGTTGATACATGAGCTATTCGAGCATACAAAACAGAATGATTATTTGAAGGTTTAGAGTTTGGCACATACAAATTTACTTGGAACGGCAGGTAGATACCGCATATAGGAAGGTATAGTGGACTCATCTGGAATAACTTTGGGGTTTAAGGGATTGGATGCACAAGCAGTATTCCCGCTTAGTACAAGTGAAGGCTAGCAAAAGACTGGGAAGCGACCAACTAGAGAGCGACAACAGCCATGTACATGCATTAAAATTAATAAACATTGGATGCAAGCATGAGTAGGATATAATCCACCATGAACATAAATATCGTGAAGGCTATGTTGATTTTGTTTCAACTACATGCGTGAACATGTGCCAAGTCAAGTCACTTAAATCATTCAAAGGAGGATACCACCCCATCATACCACATCATAACCATCTCAATAGCATGTTGGCACACAAGGTAAATCATTATAACTCATAGCTAATCAAGCATGGCACAAGCAACTATGATCTCTAATTGTCATTGCAAACATGTTTATTCATAATAAGCTGAATCAAGAACGAGGGACTCATCATATTTACAAAAACAAAAGAGGTCGAGTTCATACCATCTTTTCTCATCTTAGTCAGTCCATCATATATCATCATAATTGCCTTTCACTTGCACGACCGAACGGTGTGAATAATAATAAGAGTGTACGTGCATTGGACTAAGCTGGAATCTGCGAGCATTCAATAAACAATAGAAGACAAGGCAATATGGGCTCTTGGTTAAATCAACAATAATGCATATAAGAGCCACTTCAACAATTTAATTATGGTCTTCTCCTACTGACCCCTAAAGAAAAGAAAAGAAATAGAACTATTTACACGGGAAAGCTCCCAACAAGCAAAAGAAGAACGGGAAATATTTTTGGGTTTTCTTTTTAATTATTACTACTACAGCAGAAAAATAAACTACTACTATTTTTTTGGTTTTTCTTAAGGTTTAACAAACACACAAGAAGAAAGCAGGAAAAAGAAAATAAACTAGCATGGATATTAAAGTGAAAAAGTATGAGCACCGACATCTAGCAATGAGTGTGTGTGAACATAAATGTAATGTCGGTGAGAAATACGTACTCCCCCAAGCTTAGGCTTTTGGCCTAAGTTGGTCTATGGCCACAGCTGGCCTGGCGGATATCCATAATAATAGTTGTTGGGGTCGTACTGTGATGAGGAAGAAGAAGGTTCCGATTGCCACTGGCTGGCAATCATCTCTGGATCCCACTGATAGTTAGACTGTCGTGAAGGATCAAATTGTGGTTCCGGTTCTGGGTCCTCAGCAGGTGCAGGGTTCCGATAGGCGTGAATAGCCGTCAACGGAACAAGGTATGTGCCTACAGTCAAATCAAACAAAGAAGGAGCAGGCAGGATAATAGTCTCAGGATGATGTTTGTTAAAGAACAATTGATATTTAAGCTCTCCTGCCCTATTCTTAACAATAAAATCGTGTGCCACCATACTTTTATGATCTAGATAAACACGGGGCAGCACCTTTTCTTCCTTCTCAGCATGCCTAATAGGTATGTTAAAATTTGCAGCTAGGCGTGCAGCATAGATGCCTCCAAAGATGGGACCCTTGGTACGGTTCATACTTAACCGTCTAGCAATAATACCGCCCATACTAAAAGTGTTATCACTATATAAACTGTGGTGCAGAATAATTATATCAGGGATACTAAGGTTTCCACAGTTTCCGCATCGAATTAAACAACGACTAGCAAATAATGCAAAGTAACGTAAAACAGGAAAATGTATGCTAGTGATTCGTGCATCGGAAACCTTTCTAGTTTCTCCTATAGTGATAGTATCAATAAACCCAGCCACATCATCATGATGTGGTTCTTCTGTCTTGCCCTCAAAAGGGACTAAACAAATCCGACAGAAATCATAAAGTGACATCTCCTTATGCTCATCATATAAATGAAACTCCATCTTAGGTGGTGAGTTCCTAGAATGAACATGAAAGTTTTGCACAAAAGTATTTGTGAGTAAGAGATACTGATCGCATTGGTCGTGGAGGAAAGTGGTGAGGCCTGCATTGTGAGCCAATTCATGAAAATCTTCATAGATACCGGCTGCTCTCAAGAAATCATCAGAAGGCCATTCACACGCCCGAATCTCCGTGGTGCGCGGCAAATTATACTTAGGCTTCGGTGCCTTTTCCTTCGAGCTTTGGCTCGATGAGCCCCTCAAAAATCTCCTCATTATTTTTCTGAAATAATCTGAAATTTTTAGTAACTTCAAACAAAAGTGAACCAACTTCAATAATATTGATAGCAACTACTCCTACAAGTGCCTAGAGCCTATATCAAGCATTAGAACTACTTGGAACCATATAAATTTGACATGCAAGCTCAAGAACATGGTCACCTATGCAGCACAAATTTGCAAAGAATAAAGCACTAGAACAAAAACTAATTGGACCAATGGAGGAGTCACATACCAAGGAACAATCTCCCCAAGCAGTTTTGCGAGAGGTGCTTTGAGCAAGGAGATCGAAAATCACAGCAAAAGTGGCTGGAACTCGTGCTTGAGTTGGTTTTTCGGGTTTGTGTGAGACAGAGGAAGAAGATGGGTACTGGGATAAGTGGAGGAGGGCCACCGTGGGCCCACGAGGCAGGGGGGCGCGCCCACCACCCTCGTGGCCAGGTGGCAGCTCCTCCCTCGGTAATTTTTGCACAGTAAATCCTCAAATATTCCCGAAAAAATCATATTAAATTGGCATGTCATTCTGAGGACTTTTATTTTCGGGATATTTTTATATTGCACGGATAAGTCAGGAAACAGACAGAAAAATACTATTTTTACTTTATTTAATATAAATAACAAAAAGTAAAAGTGGGGTACAGAAGGTTGTGCTTCTAGTTTCATCCATCTCATGCTCATCAAAAAGAATCCACTAACAAGGTTGATCAAGTCTTGTTAACAAACTCATTCCGATAATCATGAAACCGGAGAAATTTCGAATAACACTAAGTTACCTCAACGGGGATATGCACATCCCCAATAATAAGAATATCATATTTCTTCTTGACAGTAGGAAGAGGAAATTCAAAACCTCCAAATATAATCGATGGAATTTTTCCAATAGAGTTGATACTATGAACTTGAGGTTGTTTCCTCGGAAAGTGTACCGTATGCTCATTACCATTAACATGAAAAGTGACATTGCCTTTGTTGCAATCAATAACAGCCCCTGCAGTATTAAGAAAAGGTCTTCCAAGAATAATAGACATACTATCATCCTCGGGAATATCAAGAATAACAAAGTCCGTTAAAATAGTAACGTTTGCAACCACAACAGGCACATCCTCACAAATACCGACAGGTATAGCAGTTGATTTATCAGCCATTTGCAAAGATATTTCGGTAGGTGTCAGCTTATTCAAGTCAAGTCTACGATATAAAGAGAGAGGCATAACACTAACACCGGCTCCAAGATCACATAAAGCAGTTTTAATATAATTTCTTTTAATGGAGCAAGGTATAGTAGGTACTCCGGGGTCTCCAAGTTTCTTTGGTATTCCACCCTTAAAAGTATAATTAGCAAGCATGGTGGAAATCTCAGCTTCCGGTATCTTTCTTTTATTAGTAATGATATCCTTCATATATTTAGCATAAGGATTTGTTTTGAGCACATCAGTTAATCGCATACGCAAAAAGATAGGCCTAATCATTTCAGCAAAGCGCTCAAAATCCTCATCATCCTTTTTCTTGGATGGTTTCGGAGGAAAAGGCATGGGTTTCTGAACCCAAGGTTCCCTTTCTTTACCATGTTTCCTAGCAACAAAGTCTCTTTTATCATAACGTTGATTCTTTGATTGTGGGTTATCAAGATCAACAGCAGGTTCAATTTCTACATCATTATCATTACTAGGTTGAGCATCATCATGAACATCATTATAATATTTTCATTAGGTTCATGTTCATTACCAGATTGTGTTTCAGCATCAGACATAGAAATATCATTTGGATTATCAGGTGGTTCAGCAATAGGTTCACTAGAAGTTTGCACAGTTCTATCATTTTTCTTCTTCTTCTTTTTAGAAGAACTAGGAACATCAATATTATTTCTTTGAGAATCTTGCTCGATTCTCTTAGGGTGGCCTTCAGGATACAAAGGTTCCTGAGTCATTCTACCAGTTCTAGTAGCCACTCTAACAGCATAATCATTTTTCTTACTATTCATTTCATCAAGCACTTCTTTTTGAGCCTTAAGTACTTGTTCTACTTGAGTGGTAACCATAGAAGCATGTTTGCTAACAAGTTTAAGTTCACCTTTAATATTAGCCATATAATCACCCAAGCGTCTAATCATATAAGCATTTTCTTTTAATTGTCTACCAAAATAAGCATTGAAGTCGTCTTGCTTAAACATAAAGTTATCAAACTCATCCAAGCACTGACTAGCAATTTTAGTAGGAGGGACTTCAGCTTTATCATATCTATAGAGAGAATTTACCTTTACTACCTGTGTCGGGATATCGGGATCAGGAGGTTCTTCAATAAATAAAGAATTGAGATCATATGTTTCTTCAACAGGCGGTGAATTAAGACCATGTATTTCTTCAATAGGAGGTAAATTCTTAACGTCTTCAGCTTTAATACCTTTTTCTTTCATAGATTTCTTTGCCTCTTGCATATCTTCGGGACTGAGGAATAGAACACCTCTCTTCTTCGGAGTTGGTTTAGGAATAGGCTCAGTAATTGGAGCAGGAGTTGGCTCAGGAGCTGGCTCAGGAGGTGCCCAATTATTTTCATTTGTCAACATATTATTCAATAGGATTTTAGCTTCATCCGGTGTTCTTTCCCTAAAAAGAGAACCACCACAACTATCCAGGTAATCTCTGGAAGCATCGGTTAGTCCATTATAAAAGATATCAAGTATTTCAGGTTTCTTAAGAGGATGATCAGGCAAAGCATTAAGTAACTTGAGAAGCCTCCCCCAAGCTTGTGGGAGACTCTCTTCTTTAATTTGCACGAAGTTGTATATTTTCCTCAAGGCGGCTTGTTTCTTATGAGCAGGGAAATATTTAGCAGAGAAGTAATAAATCATATCCTGGGGACTACGCACACAACCAGGATCAAGAGAATTAAACCATATCTTAGCATCACCCTTTAATGAGAACGGAAATATTTTGAGTATATAAAAGTAACGCGATCTCTCATCATTAGTGAACAGGGCAGCTATATCATTTAACTTAGTAAGATGTGCCACAACAGTTTCAGATTCATAGCCATAAAACGGATCAGATTCAACCAAAGTAATTATATCAGGATCAACAGAGAATTCATAATCCTTATCAGGAACACATATAGGTGAAGTAGCAAAAGCAGGGTCGGGTTTCATTTTATCTCTAAGTGATTCTTTGTTCCATTTAACTAATAACCTCTTAAGCTCATATCTATCTTTGCAAGCTAAAATAGCGGCAGAAGATTCCATATCAAAAAGATAACCCTCAGGAATAACAGGCATATTTTCATCATCACTATCATCATCGTATTCAGATTCAATAATTTCTTTTTCTCTAGCCCTAGCAATTTGTTCATCAAGAAATTCACCAAGGGGCACAGTAGTATCAGGCATAGAAGCAGTTTCATCATAAGTATCATGCATAGCAGAAGTGGCATCATCAATAACATGCGACATATCAGAACGAATAGCAGAAGCAGGTGTAGGTGTCGCAAACTTACTCATAACAGAAGGTGAATCAAGTGCAGAGCTAGATGGCAGTTCCTTACCTCCCCTCGTAGTTGAGGGATAGATCTTGGTTTTTGGATCTCTCAAGTTCTTCATAGTGTCCAGCAGATATAAATCCCAAGTGACTCAAAGAATAGAGCTATGCTCCCCGGCAACGGCGCCAGAAATTAGTCTTGATAACCCACAAGTATAGGGGATCGCAACAGCTTTCGAGGGTAGAGTATTCAACCCAAATTTATTGATTCGACACAAGGGGAGCCAAAGAATATTCTCAAGTATTAGCAGCTGAGTTGTCAATTCAACCACACCTGGAAACTTAGTATCTGCAGCAAAGTGTTTAGTAGCAAAGTAATATGATAGTGGTGGTAGCAGCAACAAAAGTAAAGACAGCAAAAGTAATGTTTTTGGTATTTTGTAGTGATTGTAACAGTAGCAGCGGGAAAGTAAATAAGCGAAACCAGTATATGGAAAACTCGTAGGCACCGGATCAGTGATGGATAATTATGCCGGATGCGGTTCATCATGTAACAGTCATAACATAGGGTGACACAGAACTAGCTCCAATTCATCAATGTAATGTAGGCATGTATTCCGTATATAGTCATACGTGCTTATGGAAAAGAACTTGCATGACATCTTTTGTCCTACCCTCCCGTGGCAGCGGGGTCCTATTGGAAACTAAGGGATATTAAGGCCTCCTTTTAATAGAGAACCGGAACAAAGCATTAGCACATAGTGAATACATGAACTCCTCAAACTATGGTCATCACCGGGAGTGGTCCCGATTATTGTCACTTCGGGGTTGCCGGATCATAACACATAGTAGGTGACTATAGACTTGCAAGATAGGATCAAGAACTCACATATATTCATGAAAACATAATAGGTTCAGATCTGAAATCATGGCACTCGGGCCCTAGTGACAAGCATTAAGCATAGCAAAGTCATAGCAACATCAATCTCAGAACATAATGGATACTAGGGATCAAACCCTAACAAAACTAACTCGATTACATGATAAATCTCATCCAACCCATCATCGTCCAGCAAGCCTATGATGGAATTACTCACGCACGGCGGTGAGCATCATGAAATTGGTGATAGAGGATGGTTGATGATGACGACGGCGATGAATCCCCCTCTCCGGAGCCCCGAACGGACTCCAGATCAGCCCTCCCGAGAGGTTTTAGGGCTTGGCGGCGGCTTCGTATCGTAAAACGCGATGATTTCTTCTCTCTGATTTTTTCTCTCCGAAAGCAAATATATAGTGTTGGAGTTGGCGTCGGAGGGCATCCAGGGGGCCCACGAGGTAGGGGGGCGCGCCCCCCACCCTCATGAGAAGGGTGTGGGCCCACTGGTCTTCATCTTTGGCGAGGGTTTTTTATTATTTTTTCTAAGATGTTCCGTGGAGTTTCAGGTCATTCTGAGAATATTTGTTTTCTGCACATAAAACAACATCATGGCAATTCTGCTGAAAACAGCGTCAGTCCGGGTTAGTTCCATTCAAATCATACAAGTTAGAGTCCAAAACAAGAGCAAAAGTGTTTGGAAAAGTAGATACGACGGATACGTATCAATTACTGTGGACACACTAAGTGTCGGCAACCACACAACAACAACGTATCTGTCAGGAATTGCTTAATAACATGTTATGTGTCGGCAGATGTGTGGGTTTTGACATTTTTTCAGTCGCCCTAGGTAGGTACTTAGCGACCCAACATGTGTCGGCGTACATAGGGTGTATGGACAAGAACAAAGTGTCGGCATAGGTGGACACGTGTCAATCGTTGGAAACTTGGCGCGGGATTTCGGCGGGAGGGGAAATTTTCGTGGTTTTGTGCAAAATAACCTCCACCCCCGAGCAAACAATCCCCAAATCGAACAAATCCACAACCCTAACTTGTGCCCTGTCGCCGCCCACCTCGCACTCAATCCACGGTCCGGACGCCATCACCGCCGGCCTCGCGCTTGATCCAAAGTCCGGCCGCCATCGCCGCCGGCCTCGCGCTCGACCCCGTCGTCAAGCCGTCGTCCCGGAGGTCGCATCCCCTCCCCCAAGCTCCACCCCACATCCACCCATCCTCGCACTTTGCCCCCTCTCCCCGAGATCGAGTCGCGGTCCTCGCACTCCACAATCCGACGGCCGTCCTCGTGTCCTCCTGACATCCAGCCGTCGTCCTCGCAAATCTCCACCCCTGCTACCTCCGGGGCTCCATCGTCGTGCTCCCGCTGCTGCCGGATCTGCTGCTAACGGGGCTCCATTGCCGGCCTCCCGCTGCTGCTGGACATGCTGATGCCACGGGATCCATCTCCAGGCTCATAATGCTGCTACCGGACCTGCTGTCGGGGCTCCATCTCCTTCGAGCTGTGCCCCTCCCGAAGCCAGCCGTCTCCGTGCCTTGAGGTAAGCGTCAACTCCTCTTAAGTTTTCCTTTGCTGTATGATAACCCACAAGTATAGGGGATCAATTGTAGCCTCTTTCGATAAGTAAGAGTGTCGAACCCAGCGAGGAGCTAAAGGTAGAACAAATATTCCCTCAAGTTCTATCGACCACCGATACAACTCTACACACACTTGACGTTCGCTTTACCGGAAACAAGTATGAAACTAGAAGTACTTTGTAGGTGTTGTTGGATAGGTATGCAAGATAATAAAGAGCAAGTAAATATAAAGTAGGGGCTGTTTAGATGAAGACACAACTAAATTAGTTTTAGTAAAGAGATTTTGTCAATAAGAAGGTTATTTGTCCCTAGCAATCATAACTAGACCGGTAATCATTATTGCAATTTTATTTGAGGGAGAGGCACAAGCTAACATACTTTCTCTACTTGGATTATATGCACTTATGATTGGAACTCTAGCAAGCATCCGCAACTACTAAAGATTCATCAAGGTAAAACCCAACCATAGCATTAAAGCATCAAGTCCCCTTTATCCCATACGCAAACAACCTACTTACTCGGGTCTGTGCTTCTGTCACTCACGCCACCCACCATAAGCAAATCATAAACATATTGCAAACCCTACAGCGGGAATCCCTCACGCTTGCGCGACACGGAGAGCACCACAGGACAGCACCAATAATAAAACATACAACTCAAACCAATCACGATCATCAAATAGCCATTAGGACAAAACAGATCTACTCAAACATCATAGGATAGCCATACATCATTGGGAAATAATATATAGCGTTGAGCACCATGTTTAAGTAGAGATTACAACAGGTAAGAGAGAGGTTACACCGCTGCATAGAGGGGGGAAGAGTTGGTGATGATGGCGGTGAAGATCGCGGTGATGATGATGGCCCCCGGTGGCACTCCGGTGCCACCGGAAGCGAGGGGGAGAGAGCCCCCCTCCTTCTTCTTCTTCCTTGACCTCCTCCCTAGATGGAGAAGGGTTTCCCCTCTGGTCCATGGCCTCCATGGCGTGGGTGGGGCGAGAGCCCCTCCGAGATTGGATCTATCTCTCTGTCTCTCTCTGGTTCTGCGTTCTGTTCTGGCTCTATTTCACCGTTTCGTGTATATATGGAGATCCGTAACTCCGATTGGCCTGAAACCTCCGCCGTGATTTTTTTCCAAATATTAGCTTTCTTGCGGCAAAAGAAGAGCATCAACCGCCTTACGGTGGGCTCACGAGGGTAGGGGGCGCCCCCCTGTCTCGTGACCACCTCGGGCACTGGTTCGCGTTGATTTTCCTTCCGAATTTTCCATATTTTCCAAAAATAAGCTCCGTCCGTTTTTATCCCGTTTGGACTCCGTTTGATATGGATATTCTACGAAACCAAAAACATGCAACAGATAGGATCTGGCACTGGGTACTAGATCAATATGTTAGTCCCAAAAATAATATAAAAAAGTTGCCAAAAAGTGTATGAAATTTGACTAATATTGGCATGGAACAATCAAAAATTATAGATGCGACGGAGACGTATCAGCATCCCCAAGCTTAATTCCTGCTCGTCCTCGAGTAGGTAAATGATAAAAAAATAATTTTTGATGTGGAATGCTACCTAGCATAATATTGATCAGATATCTAATCATGGCATGAATATTAAGACACGAGTGATTCAAAGCAATAATCTATCCTTTGACATAAAGACAATAATATTTGAAGCATACCAACCAAGCAATTATGTCTTATTGAAATAACATAGCCAAAGAAAGCTCATCCCTACAAAATCATATAGTCTGGCTATGCTCCATCTTCACCACACAAAGCATTCACATCATGCACAACCCCGATGACAAGCCAAGCAATTGTTTCATACTTTTGACGTTCTCAAACCTTTTCAACTTTCACGCAATACATGAGCGTGAGCCATGGACATAGCACTATAGGTGGAATAGAATATGATGATAGGGGTTATGTGGAGAAGACAAAAAGGGAGAAAGTCTCACATCAACTAGGCGTATTAACGGGCTATGGAGATGCCCATCAATAGATATCAATGTGAGTGAGTAGGGATTGCCATGCAACGAATGCACTAGAGCTATAAGTATATGAAAGCTCAAACTGAAACTAAGTGGGTGTGCATCCAACTTGCTTGCTCATGAAGTCCTAGGGCATTTGAGGAAGCCCATCGTTGGAATATACAAGCCAAGTTCTATAATGAAAATTCCCACTAGTATATGAAAGTGATAACTCAACAGACTCTCTATATGAAGAACATGGTGCTACTTTGAAGCACAAGTGTGGTAAAAGGATAGTAACATTGCCCCTTTTTTACGGGCTTCTTTGGCCCCCCTTTTTTTTAGGCTTCTTTGGCCTCTTTTTTTTGGGCAATGCTCTAATAATGATGATCATCACACTTTTATTTACTTACAACTCAATATTACAACTCGATACTAGAACAAAGATATGACTCTATATGAGTGCCTCTGGCGGTGTACCGGGATGTGCAATGATCTAGCGTAGCAATGACATCAAAAAACGGACAAGCCATGAAAACATCATGCTAGCTATCTTACGATCATGCAAAGCAATATGACAATAAATGCTCAAGTCATGTATATGATGATGATGGAAGTTGCATGGCAATATATCTCGGAATGGCTATGGAAATGCCATGATAGGTAGGTATGGTGGCTGTTTTGAGGAAGGTATATGGTGGGTTTATGGTACCGGCGAAAGTTGCGCGGTACTAGAGAGGCTAGCAATGATAGAAGGGTGAGAGTGTGTATAATCCATGGACTCAACATTAGTCATAAAGAACTCACATACTTATTGCAAAAATCTATTAGTCATCGAAACAAAGTACTACGCGCATGCTCCTAGGGGGATAGATTGGTAGGAAAAGACCATCGCTCGTCCCCGACCGCCACTCATAAGGAAGACAATCAATAAACACCTCATGCTCCGACTTCGTTACATAACGGTTCACCATACGTGCATGCTACGGGACTTGCAAACCTCAACACAAGTATTTCTCAATTTCACAATTACTCGACTAGCATGACTCTAATATCACCATCTTTATATCGCAAAACTATTGCAAGGAATCAAACATATCATATTCAGCGATCTACAAGTTTATGTAGGATTTTATGACTAACCATGTGAATGACCAGTTCCTGTCATCTCTCTAAATAGATATAAGTGAAGCACGAGAGTTTAATTCTTTCTACAAAAGATATGCCCCGCTCTAACAAGTATAAGTGAAGCAAAAGAGCATTCTACAAATGGCGGTTGTCTAAGTGAAGAGAAACAGGCAATCCAAACTTCAAATGATATAAGTGAAGCACATGAAGCATTCTATAAAGCCATACTCAAAAGATATAAGTGAATTGTAAAGAGCATTCTATAAATCAACCGAGGGACATATCATACCATCATGGTGCATAAAAAAACCTAAATGCAAAAGACGCTCCAAGACTTGCACATATCGCATGAACGAAACGAATCCGAAAACATACCGATATTTGTTGAAGAAAGAGGGGATGCCTCCCCAGCATCCCCAAGCTTAGACGCTTGAGTCTCCTTGAATATTTACTTGGGGTGCCTCGGGCATCCCCAAGCTTGAGCTCTTGCCTCTCTTCCTTCTTCTCACATCGAAACCTTCTCAATCATCGAACACTTCATCCACACAAAACTTCAACAGAAAACTCGGTAAGATCCGTTAGTATAATAAAGCAAATCACTACTCTAAGTACTGTTGCAAACCAATTCATATTTTGTTTTTGCATTGTGTCTACTGTAATATAACTTTTTCATGGCTTAATCCACTAATATAAATTGATAGTTTCATCAAAACAAGCAAACTATGCATCAAAAACAGAATCTGTCTAAAACAGAACAGTCTGTAATAATTTGAACATTCACCATACTTCTGATACTTGAAAAATTATACCAAAATTAGGGAAAAAAATGTATAGGAAGACAGTGCAAAAAGAATCAGAACCATTTGACGTTCCAGCTAAAAATGTAAAATCGTGCACTACAGCCAAAGTTTCTGTCCTGCACCGTACAAACCATCAAGCAAATGTAAACATCCTAAAGGCAAACCTTGGCACATTATTTTTATAATACAATGAAATTGTACAAGGGGGTAATTATTTTTGTTGAAAGGTTTCTGTAATTAAGATTCACAAAGTTCCCATGGGCATGAACAAAGTTCAAGGACGTCCCCCACTTTCACAATGCTCGTCTCTCTCACTTTCACTTTTCTTTTTGAAAAAGCTTTGGGTTCCCCTCTTTATTTTTGTTGTTTTTAAACTATATGAAAGCACTCAACAGTAATAAATGACTCTCTAAAACTTCCGGGTTGTCTCCCTGGCAGCGCTTTCTTTAAAGCCATTAAGCTGGGCATATAGTGCTCAAGTAATGGATCCACCCGGATCCCAAGGTATATCAAAGCCAATTTTAATTAGCAATGATTTGTAATTTAGTAGTGAGCACAAAGTAACATATATCAAGAAATGACGAAGTCTAACTCTCTTCCTATGCATCGGCATGTCATAAAAGAACAATTCATGCACACATAGTAAAGGCCAATGCATAGTATAAACAGTTTCTTGCAATTTTATCGTATTGGAAACATAGAGAGGTGGAGATATAGTTCCTCTCTCATAATAATTGCAAGTAGGAGCAGCAAGCACATGCATATTATATTCATCAAAATCATCATGTGCAACGGTAAAAGGCAACCCATCAATATAATCCTTAATAAGTGCAAACTTCTCCGATATAGTGTAGTCGGGAGAATTCAAAAAGATAATAGGACTATCATGCGTGGGTGCAATAGCAACAATTTCATGTTTAACATAAGGAACTATAGCAAGTTCATCTCCATAAGCATAATTCATATTGGCATCTTGGCCACAAGCATAGCAAGCATCATCAAAAAGGGATATTTCAAGAGAATCAATGGGATCATAACAGTCATCATAGCAATCATCCTTCGGTAAGCACGAAGGGGAATTAAACAATGTATGAGTTGAAGAGTTACTCTCATTAGAAGGTGGGCACGGGTGATCAATCCGCTCTTCCTCCTTTTGTTCTTCGCTCTCCTCATCATCTTTTTCATCCAATGAGCTCACAGTTTCATCAATTTCTTCTTCCATAGACTCCTGCAAAATATTAGTCTCTTCTTGGACAGCGGAGTATTCCTCAATATATTGTTTAACATAGGCATTAGAAGCATAATTATCATAGCAATATTTAAGTATAGCAAAATTTTCAGATTTGTGAAAGAGTAGCATCATACTTTTCAATCAAAGAAGCAATTTCAAAAGCACCCTTAAAAGCAACAAATTCTTCAATTTGTTGAACATCATAGTAATTATAAACACCCTTAGCATAAGAAGATACGATTCCATTATCAATAAACTCACATTGGTAGGGAAGGTGTTTCTTAGGGTTTTCAGAACAACAAGTAAAATCATATATTTCACATAAATTCCAAGCATAGCATTGCAAACGTTGAATTTGACCCCATAATAGTTTCCCTTTTTCAGATATACGGTGTCGCACATAACAAGCATGCTCATCTAAGGATTTGCCCTCAACTAAGCTAGTTGGGGTTTCAGCACGAGCACATAGGGATCGAAGATGATCCAAGTAATAAGCTTCAGCAGTGTGATAGATTTTGATTGGTTCTTCAACCATTGGTTCAGTAGGTACAACTAATTTTTTTGGTATTTTGCGTTTCCTACCCATAACTAAAGATAGAAAACAACTAAGAACAACAAATAAAAATTACTTAGTGATAAAGCAAACAAGCACACACGAGAATATTCACCCCACGCTATTGCTCCCCGGCAACGGCGCCAGAAAAAGGTCTTGATAACCCACAAGTATAGGGGATCAATTGTAGCCTCTTTCGATAAGTAAGAGTGTCGAACCCAACGAGGAGCTAAAGGTAGAACAAATATTCCCTCAAGTTCTATCGACCACCGATACAACTCTACGCACACTTGACGTTCGCTTTACCGGAAACAAGTATGAAACTAGAAGTACTTTGTAGGTGTTGTTGGATAGGTATGCAAGATAATAAAGAGCAAGTAAATATAAAGTAGGGGCTGTTTAGATGAAGACACAACTAAATTAGTTTTAGTAAAGAGCTTTTGTCAACAAGAAGGTTATTTGTCCCTAGGCAATCGATAACTAGACCGGTAATCATTATTGCAATTTTATTTGAGGGAGAGGCATAAGCTAACATACTTTCTCTACTTGGATTATATGCACTTATGATTGGAATTCTAGCAAGCATCCGCAACTACTAAAGATTCATTAAGGTAAAACTCAACCATAGCATTAAAGCATCAAGTCCCCTTTATCCCATACGCAAACAACCTACTTACTCGGGTCTGTGCTTCTGTCACTCACGCCACCCACCATAAGCAAATCATAAACATATTGCAAACCCTACAGCGGGAATCCCTCACGCTTGCGCGACACGAAGAGCACCATAGGACAGCACCAATAATAAAACATATAACTCAAACCAATCACGATCATCGAATAGCCATTAGGACAAAACAGATCTACTCACACATCATAGGATAGCCATACATCATTGGGAAATAATATATAGCGTTGAGCACCATGCTTAAGTAGAGATTACAGCGGGTAAGAGAGAGGTTACACCGCTGCATAGAGGGGGGAAGAGTTGGTGATGATCGCGGTGAAGTTGTTGGTGAAGATCGCGGTGATGATGATGGCCCCCGTGGCACTCCGGTGCCACCGGAAGCGAGGGGGAGAGAGCCCCCCTCCTCCTTCTTCTTCGCTGACCTCCTCCCTAGATGGGAGAAGGGTTTCCCCTCTGGTCCATGGCCTCCATGGCGTGGGAGGGGTGAGAGCCCCTCTGAGATTGGATCTATCTCCCTGTCTCTCTCTGGTTCTGCGTTCTGTTTTGGCTCTGTTTCACCGTTCCGTGTATATATGGAGATCCGTAACTCCGATTGGCCTGAAACCTTCGCCGTGATTTTTTTCCGAATATTAGCTTTCTTGCGGCAAAAGAAGAGCGTCAACCGCCTTACGGTGGGCTCACGAGGGTAGGGGGCGCGCCCCTGTCTCGTGACCACCTCGGGCACTGGTTCGCGTTGATTTTCCTTCCGAATTTTCCATATTTTCCAAATAAGCTCCGTCCATTTTTATCCTGTTTGGACTCCATTTGATATGGATATTCTGCGAAACCAAAAACATGCAACAGACATGAACTGGCACTGGGCACTGGATCAATATGTTAATCCTAAAAATAATATAAAAAGTTGCCAAAAAGTGTATGAAAGTTGACTAATATTTGCATGGAACAATCAAAAATTATAGATACGACGGAGACGTATCACTGTACTGCTGCACTTAATTCATATGTTGTTGCTTGTGACAGTAGACAACCGGACAAGAATGTGTTTGTGTTGCTTGATTGTTTTGTAGTGCTATTTGCCTCAATAATGAATAATGATTGTTGCTTCACCGATGCAAAACTAACACTATCGCACTAGCCAAATTCAGATACTTGGAAATTTGGATATTAATGGTGCATCATGGACAAAACGTGGTTGTCTAAGCCTAGGTACATCAAAGTTTCCTTTTCCCCCAACTCATAAGCGGTATAATTATGTCATGAATTGTTCTGATATCTCTGTTTGTGGTGATTGGGTAGATGAGTCGACAACGAAGCTCAGCGACGTGATATGGCGCTCGGTGTAGGTGGCCATGGTGGACCTGAAGCTGGCTGAGATAAGCGATGGGGTCAGTGTTGTGCTCCTCCCGTTCTCATTAACCAAATAGTGCAGACTGTGGTTGTATGACTCGTGTATATATCCACTTGGACCACCAAAATCAAACTGATAGCAAGAACTTGATATGGTGCTAAGTTATAGTTCGTAAACAGATCCATATTAGTTTAGAGATCCGCACAAAAAATTTATACATTCAGAATGACCACCAAAATCCAGCAGTACAATTAACTAGATTGGAACAATTTATTTGATTAATATGTGCACATGAAACAACAAATTAACCCGTGTGAACTATCCACATCGGTCTGAGTTATGATGAACTTTTTGATCTTTTTATTAACCACATCAGTGGTCTAAAAGAATTAATGAGTAGCAACACAGACTAAGAAATTGCTATTTATCTTATCTATGCTAAGAAATCGGAGACTGGATTTACCAACATGGAAGGATTCCTCAAGAGCACATTAGCACCTGAAGCTGCTGCTGTCGCAGCTCTACAATTTTTCTTCTTTCTAGACGCCCGACAGCCCGAGCATGCAAGAGCAGCAGCACAAGCAGGTCGTGCTGTGCAACATCAGCAGAGCGCTCTCAGTGCAGCGGAACTACTCGGGCGTCTCTGACGACAGCATATTTGATACTGAAGTTGAAGATTGTAGTGCGGCATTCGTAATAGTAATAATTACATGTAGGCCTATTTTTGAATGCCTATTTTTCAGTTGTTTTGCGAATTAGACCAAAGAGTAATGATTGTTGTTATCTTGTTGTAGATCAAAGATGCCAAGAAGACAACTAATGTGCCAGGAGGTGCAGGTACTAACAGCAGTTGCCTCTACTTGTTGAAGCTTTAGATTTTTATTTCCTCTTTAAATAGATCATAGATGGTAACCTCAGCTTCATCCTCAATGGCTCGTGATATTGTAGTATCTCTTCATCTAATTTATACATTAGAAGTAAACTGAATGTGTCAAGACAATGTACAAAGAAGTGCAACATAACTACATAAGGCCCAGCCATGTTTCCTCTATAGCATATAAAAGTTCAGTACAATCTACTACTGCCAGTTCTTAAATATTATTACAACCTACAACTCTTAATATCTGACAAGCCCATCTCTTTATAAACTACTACGGTCTGTTCTTAAATATAACAAGCTACAACTACTACTATGAGTTGTTAACAGATAATATTGCTGATCAGGAATCCTATCTTATGGTATTTATTGCCAAGTTTGTAGGCATCATCTTATCCTTTATAACCTGTTTCAGACTCACAGAGCTGCCATGTTAGCTTATTAACTTGCCACCAGTCTGAACTTTTGAGCTCCAGAATAGAATATTGTAATTCCGATGGTGTCGTGCGGCTCAATTAAGAAACGATTCTGCGGAAACATATTGATAATCCATGTCCTGATCTTGGTCAAATATGTTACATACTTGAAAATAGCCACATCCTAATTCTGCATCCTTTCCCCTTGCATTAGTTTAGTTTGTTTGTTGCCATACTAAGCTTATTTTTGAGAACGTGTTTTACTCGTCATAAGCATTTCTGTAGCATATATGCACAAGTAGATTTTCTGGGAATGCTCTTGCTAATAATTCTGGGACATGAAACCAATAGGAACTCAAGTGTGTTGATCAAATGATGTTGACAAAAATAGCAGAACATTGTTTCCTGTGGTGATTGATTCCTGTGGAGAAGGAAGCCCGCAACACTACACTTCACCGCATAGGAACAAATATATTTGTGTGTATTCATGGTCATATAATAATGTTACTCTCACATGAACAATCAAGTATAAGCTAGCATGTGCCGCTCTAGCCTAACAATCTTCATATGAGCTTTGAACAACTTTTGGAATGATTGCACTTTCGTGACAAATTCATATGGAATATTTTCAGGTACTTAGCCACACCTAGCATTGGATGTGAGGAGGACTTGGAGTGTCATGGAACACATATGGCTGTTCACAGTATTTTGGACCAACCAACTTCAATCATTTTTCTTGAATCTTATGTGTGTTCTGGACCATTTGGTGTTTCAAGTGTTTTGGAGTAGAAACTTTGTGCTCATGTATGTGATTTGTGTGTTCTGGACCATTGTTTGAATTAGTTCAGACTAGCAAATAGTGGCCCTTTTTATGTGACTTGTGTGTTCTGGATGGTCAAACTATGCTTGTGAACCTGTGTGAATATATATTTATGTATGGTTGTGAACCTATCATCATTGTCCAATATGTGTTCATCTTGATGTTGTTTGTTGATCGCATTTGACATTGTATATAGTATATGTATCAAATCATTGGTTTGACTGTACACTACCTTTCCAACAATTTATCTGCTGGTAAACAGATTCTTGCAGAGTAATTGTCAGCCATGGTTACTACCTAGCTAGACAGAGTAAGTGTAGGCAATTGTACGTACCTAGCTAGACAGAGTATGTGTGGTCCAAGGTATGTACCTATCTAGACAACATAAGTGTCGGCGAAGGTATAGATCTGTCCAAACAGAACAAGTGTCGGCAAAGGTATATACCTAGCAGGACAACTTATGTGTCGCCAAAAGTGGGGTCTATGTTCACACCCTCGCCGTAGCTAGGGTGTATGCCCACAAATCATGTGTCGGGGTAGGTAGGTGTATGTGCACAGGGAAACTGTCGGCACAGGGGAATCCCCGCCTGGGCCGGCCCATACAATAGGAACCTTTTATACTGCGTGTTGTGCTGGGAGAAGAACAACGCACCTATTTGGGCCGGCATGTGTTCGGGCGATCAGTCTTTTAATTTTGTTTCTTTTTCTTTTTCTTTTCCGTCTTTGTATTTTTAAAATAATTTGGGACTTCAAAAAGTTTCAGAAAATAAAAAACTAGAGAATTTTGAAATATTTTTTAATAATTTATAAATATTTGTGGATTGAGAAAATGTTTGTGATTTAAAAAAAATCTCATGTCCAATAAATATTCACAGTTTTGCAAAAAAAAATTTGGGAAACCAAAATAAGTTAATATTTTTTAAGTGTTCGTGTATTAAAAATGTTAATGAAATTGAATAAAATTTCGCCAATTCAAAAAATATTTACGAAATGAAAATACCCAAAAAATTCAAAAACAGATCATGACTTACAAAATAGTTTATTTATTCATAGAATGTTCGCTGATTTATAAAATTATCATGCATTTAAAAAAAGTTTGTCAAATTAAAAAATGTTCATGAATTTCAAAAATTGTTACATCAAACAGTTTCCAAAAAAATGTTCATCGAATCTAGAAATGTTCGTCTATTCGAGAAAATATTTTTAAAAAAGTTTCACAATTAAATAAAATGTTTGCAAATAGTATAAATTTTCATGAATTAAAAAATATTCATGATTTTAGAAAATGTTCGAAAATCTATAGAAGGGTATGCGAATTTGAAAAAAAATCATGATTTCAGATATGTTTATGAATTTTAAAAAAAATGTTCATAATTTTAAAAATTGTTCATGATTTGATGTAAATGAGAGTGATTGTGTATCTCTGTGATAAAGCAAAATATGATCATGGTCATTGAAGATTATGATTATTTTTCTCCCGTTGCAACGCACGGGCCATTTTGCTAGTCATGTTTAAAAGGAGCAAATGCTAATTTATTTTACTACTCCCAAAGTGAAATAAACTAAAATCTCCCAAAGTGGTGCCATATGTCAAGGGACTATTTTACCTTTTCTTTGGTCGCTCACTTTATTACTGATTAAAAGTATCCATCAAGATACAATGTAGATCGGAGGACTTTCTTTTAGCACAGTACAGACGCAAGCACTCATATACACGCGCATACATTCACCCTCATGAATGCACACACGCACACTCTACCCCTATGAGCACCTTCAAAAGACTGAGCCGGCATATCATCTTGAAATTTACGAAGTCACCGTAGGCACCTCGTCATCGATGACGGCCCGCATGAATACCTAGAGCGTACTTAGGGAGGCTTTTTTTCTAATCGATTTAGCGAGTCTACTATGTGACTCGAAATTAGAAAAAAAAATAGTGGGCCGCATTTCAGTGTTCTTCATAGCCTTACTCTGTTGTGTTGAAATGGGCCTATGGGCTCAATTGTGTACCTTAGCTGGAGCCCAATCTTAATAGGTCCACCAGAGGAGAGAGATACACATACATCGTCTGCCCTAACGCTGTCCCCTCCCCACCCACCCTCCGGCGGCGGACACCGATCTCCTCGCCGGACTTGTCCCCTAAACCAGCTCCGCTCCAGATGCTACCTTCCAGATGAAGAAGGAAGATGAAATTCATTCAGCAGTCGGATTCGAAGAAGGAAGGGACAGGTGCCAATTTCGTTCTGTCTTGGGATTCCAAGAGGAAAAAGGAGCTGTTTTTGTATGTCTGCGTCGCGTGAGATAATAGTTAATCCGTCGGCTTACGGATTCTACACCGGCTTGAAGAGGATTCGAAAACCTCCTCCGTCTCCGTCTCTTCTTTTGGGATTGGGATCCGAGGAGGCTATATAATAAGATCAGGCTGGGCGCCGGCGATTGTCGCACACGGAGGGGTCATCCGTTCAAGATTCGTTTTTGTTTGTGTTCTGTTTATCCTCGCAAGTTGGTCTCTTTTGTCATCGCATCAAGATGAAGTTTAACAGGGGTCGCCGCCACCGACGGAACGTAAGTCGTTGCTTATGTTCTGTTATTGTTAATTACTCTATGTTTCATTCATTTTATGAAAGCCAATTTATCGATCTATCACCGATGACTAATCTTCCACCTCGCAAAATGCAGTCGAAGGCAGAAGTTGATAGTGGAGACATGCTAAGCAAGCTGCCTGGCAATATACAAGCTTGTAATGGGGACAGGCTAAGTGAGCTGCCCGCCGATGTGCTGCTCAACATTCTCGAGAGGGTGGGCACACTTGATGCTGTAAGAACCTGCATCCTTTCGAAGAAAATGCATAGGCTGCCAACTATGCTCTCGCAGATCGTCATTGATCTCAGCCCTCGTGATTTGTTTCAAAAAAGTGATGTCGTGGCTGATGTGACCAACAAGATTCTTAGTAGGAGGCCTCCACAAATCACCATTCGCAAGCTGAAGCTCAAATTTGTCTTGAGTCCTCCTTGCTGTCATTCCATAGGCAAATCCGTTGGCCTGGCCATGGCAACACATAAATTTGATGCAGCTGAGTTTGAGATCTTGACACCGAAGGATTCCCATATTTGCACTGATGACCATCGTGTGCTCTTTGCTGACCAGTTCAATAATTTTGTTCGTGATTATCCAGATGCATTTGCTGGTCTCACGCGTCTGCATCTACGGAACATGAGCTTTGGTGAATCAGACATACCCAACATTCTTCGCTATTGCAAGGTGCTGGAGTCACTGTCTTTCTTCATGTGTGGCGCGGGGATCAGTTCGGTGCTGCATGTGGAACATACTCGTCTCACCGAACTTGTTATCTCCTATTGTGAATTCAAAAGAGTGGAGCTCAGCTGTCTACCAAAGCTCCAACGGGTGACCTTTGGTAATTGGACCTGTGGTTGCTCAAAAAAAAGTAATTGGCCCTGTGATGAAAGTCCGCTGATTCTTGGTTTTGTCCCGCAACTTTCGAAGCTAAGCCTTCCTCAAGCTTGTCTTTCACGGAAGACCCTCAACCTAAGCCAGTTGCTTGCTAATGTCCCCACTGTAAGCGATTTGTATTTGGAGTTTCGAAGCGAAAAGGTACTCACTCCAATATCTCTACCACATTATCATTGTATGATGCTTATATGCAATGGTAGTAACTTATGCATCATTCGAGGATTTAATTTATGCACAACTTCTTTTTGTCTGTACCAGGTTTGGATTCGACCAGAATGCCCAAAAGTGCTTGCTCCGGTGCTCACCCAACTACGGTCTGTGAGTCTGGACAATCTTCCCGAAGAATGTGACATCTCTTGGACAATGTTCCTTCTTGAAGCTGCACCATCCGTAGAGGACCTTTGCATCACAGTATGGGATCATAAGTGCCGGAAGGAGTCACAAAAGAGTCGCTCCAGGAAAATGGATGTGCATTGGGAGCCATCTGATCCTGATTTTAAGCACAAGAATCTGGCTAGGCTAACTATCTACGGTTTCCAGTCCGATGACAATTTCATCGGATACGTTAGACGAGTCATTCAAGCTGCGGCGAACATCAGGGAGGTATCCCTGCACGACAGGAAGGTATGCCGATTGTGTTCTGAAAAGTTTCCTCATCTTGGTGTTCGTCCTTCGAGTTATCCACGGACCAGCAAGGAAGTGGATTTGTTGATGAAGAATATGACAGCGGCGGCAACGACTTCTCCTGATATTCACTTCTGCTCATAAGGTGGAGTTCAGCATGTCGTATGTGGTTGGAAGGATTCCCCTATCTCGAAGCCCCCATTAGTAGCTACTACATCGGCGCTATTGCATATTTTGCAGAATGTATCTTGGCTACCAATTTGTTGGAATGACTCATTTAGCTATTTTCGACAAATGAATCGGATAAAATAAGCACGTCTATGCTGTGGTTGTGCAGTAACGTGCTTATGTGAATACAGTCAATATTCAGTTCGAATGGTGCTCTGTTATTTTTCCTATCTTGTATTTTTATGAGAGCCACGTCAGTCGGCACTCGCTGTTTTTCGTGGACGCGCAAACACAAACTCGCTGCTCAGTTCCGGCGCGACGAGGCTAAATTTCGTGTTTTGACCCTTTTCTGAAACCTATTCAAGATCTGACCCTAGGTTGAAAAATTTTCAAGATCTGACCCTTTTGCTACCGCCAGAGTCCATGGCGGTAGGGTCTAACAGCCTACCGCCAGAGACTTTTGGCGGTAGGAAACATCGCTACCGCCAAAGTCTCTGGAGGTAGTCTGCATAACCCTACCGCCAAGGTGCTTGGCGGTAGGCACAAGCACGCCTGTGTTTAATACTTAGGAGGTTTTTGGCGGTAGGGTATGCAACCCTACCGCCAGGGTCCTTGGCGGTTATACCCTACCGTCATGGTCCCTGGCGGTAGCAAAAGGGTCAGATCTCGAAATTTTTTCAAACTAGGATCAGATCTCGAATAGGTTTGGGAAAAGGGTCAAAACATGAAATTTAGCCGCGCGACGATGCACCCCTGAGCGCGTGCTGGCTGGTGTGGGGAGCGGGTATTCTTGGTGCTATGCTTTTGTTGTTTGCATAAAGAAAAATACTGGATCTGGATGCCTCTCCTGCCGCCACCTTCCTCAAGCTCGAGGTTGCGACTGCCGGTTGAGCTCCACCACCTACATTGCTCTGCGCTGCCTCCCACGGCCCCAACGCCGTCTTCCATGACTATGGCACTGTGGCCCCGTCGTCACCTCCCCTCGCCCCCTCCTCTTTGTTTCGGCTCATTTGCCGTCACCACAAGCCTCGCGCCGCCACCATCCCTGAAGTACTGTGTTTGTATTTTTTGAAGGGATTAAGTTTTAGGCGACCCGGTAGATGAACAAAAGTTCAAACCACCCCCCCCCCCCCCAACCCGGACCCTCCAAAATAATCCCCCCCCCCCCCCCGGCCGATCCTCTGCAATCATATGCATGTGAGCGGACAATTTAGGAGGTCACGACTGAGTACATAGACAAATGAGGGCTTGAAGCGGACACGCTTGAACAACGTCTGAATGTGTCCATGTATAAGGAGTCAAATTAGCCTAGTCCGGTTGGAGATGCTCTAAGGGCCCTTTGGAACGCATGATTCTAGAAACGTTCAAATTGAATAAATGTGAAAAGCCATGTCATGTTTCTACAATAATAAGGATTGGATGTTGCACCCGCAAAACGTAGATTTATAGGACACCTTCATTTATTCAAAGAACAGTTGCATTATTAGAATATTAGAAATTTTCCTATGTAGATTGTTCATTGTTTGATTTGTACGACTGTATCCTATATGAATTTTTCAAAGTATTTCCTTTCACGATATTCATACCAAATTTCCATCCGCTTGAATCTCTAGTATCATCTGTTGCTTTTTTCAACGGTATAATTAGGCAAAATTCGGGCAAACAAAATTCTATAGGATTTGAATGAACATGGCACTGTACTCTTGTATTTCCTTCTCTATACTGGCATTTTGAAATCTTGTGAATTAGAAACGCTCAACGTGTTTCTTTGATCCAAGAGAGAAGAAAAAGACAAAGACTTTGGGTGCATCTACTTATAGCAAGTATCTTGGTCTGCCCACCCATGAAGGACGCATGAAAGATAATCAGTTCCAACCAATCATGGAAAGATTCACTAAGAGATGTGCATATTGGTCTGAGAGGTACATGTCATATGCGACCAAAGAAGTTTATGTGAAATCCGTGATTCAAGCCATCCACTTGTATATCATGGGAGTTTTTAAGATAATAAGGGACTTCTGCTTGGGGGGGGGGGGGGGGGGAGGGGAGAGGGGCATTGGAAAGTTCATTGGATGGCATGGGATTAAATGGTCAAACCTAAGAGAGGAGGAGGCATCGGTTTCCGAGATATGAAGTTGTTTAACCAGGCCCTCCTAGCCAAACAGGGATGGCAATTGATTCAGAGACCGGATAGTCTTTGTGCAAGGGTGCTGAAATCGAAATACTATCCAAAATGGGGAGCTCCTCGACACAGTTTTTTGCGGATGTTGAAGGAAATATGCCCTAGAGGCAATAATAAAGTTGTTATTTATATTTCCTTATATCATGATAAATGTTTATTATTCATGCTAGAATTGTATTAACCGTAAACTTAGTACATGTGTGAATATATAGACAAACTTAGTGTCACTAGTATGCCTCTACTTGACTAGCTCGTTGAATCAAAGATGATTAAGTTTCCTAGCCATAGACATGAGTTGTCATTCGATTAACAGGATCACATCATTAGAGAATGATGTGATTGACTTGACCCATTCCGTTAGCTTATCACTTGATTATTTAGTATGTTGCTATTGCTTTCTTCATGACTTATACATGTTCCTATGACTATAATATTATGCAATTCCCGAATACCGGAGGAACACTTTGTGTGCTATCAAACGTCACAACGTAACTGGGTGATTATAAAGGAGCTCTACAGGTGTCTCCGATGGTACTTGTTGAGTTGGCATAGATTGAGATTAGGATTTGTCACTCCGATTGTCGGAGAGGTATCCCCGGGCCCTCTCGGTAATGCACATCAATATAAGCCTTGCAAGCAATGTGACTAATGAGTTAGTTGCGGGATGATACATTACAGAACGAGTAAAGAGACTTGCCGGTAACGAGATAATGAGTTAGTTGCGGGATGATGCATTACGGAACGAGTAAACAGACTTGCTGGTAACGAGATTGAAATAGGTATTGAGATACTGACGATCGAATCTCGGGCAAGTAACATACCAATGACAAAGGGAATAACGTATGTTGTTATGCAGTTTGACCGATAAAGATCTTCGTAGAATATGTAGGAGCTAATATGAGCATCCAGGTTCCGCTATTGGTTATTGACCGGAGACGTGTCCCGGTCATGTCTACATAGTTCTCGAACCCGTAGGGTCCGCACGCTTAGCGTTCTGTGACTATCGGTATTATGAGTTTATGTGTTTTGATGTACCGAAGGTAGTTCGGAGTCCCGGATGAGTTCGGGGACATGACGAGGAGTCTCGAAATGATCGATACGTAAAGATCGATATATTGGACGACTATATTCGGACATCGGAAAGGTTCTAAGTGATTCGAGTATTTTTCAAAGTACCGGGGAGTTACGGGAATACGGGAAAAGAAGTATTGGGCCTCATGGGCCAAGTGGTGGAAGATAGGAGGCAGGACAAGGCAGGGCGCGCGGCCCCCCTAGCCCAAACCGAATTGGACTAGGGGGTCGGGCCCTCCCTTTCCTCCTTTCCTCCCTCTCATTCCTTCTCCCTCCCTTCCTCTTGGTGGACTCCTACTAGGACTTGGAGTCCTAGTAGGACTCCACACGTGGGCGCGCCTCTAGGGCCGGCCGGCCTCCCCTCTTCTCCTCCTTTATATACTAAGGCAAGGGGCACCCAACAGACATAAGTTGATCAATTGATCTCTTAGCCGTGTGCGGTGCCCCCCTCCACCATAATCCACCTCGGTCATATCGTCGTAGTGCTTAGGCGAAGCCCTGCGCCGGTAGCTTCATCATCATCGTCATCACGCCGTCGTGCTGACGAAGCTCTCCCTCGACACTCTGCTAGATCGTGAGTTCGTGGGACGTCACCGAGCTGAACGTGTGCAGATCGCGGAGGTGTCGTATGTTCGATACTAGGATCGGTCGATCGTGAAGACGTACGACTACATCAACCGTGTTGTTATAACTCTTCCGCTTACGGTCTATGAGGGTACGTGGACAACACTCTCCCCTCTCGTTGCTATGCATCAATCACCATGATCTTGCGTGTGCGTAGGAAATTTTTTGAAATTACTACATTCTCCAATAGATGTGTCACCTATTTGGTGTGGCATTGAGTTTGGGCTTGAACTCTTAAAGAAAAGACTCATCTGGAGAGTGGGTAAAGGAAGGAGCATCCAGATCCGAAGAGATCAATAGGTTCCCAGAAAGCGGGGCTTAAAGATGACAAACTTTATCAGGAGAACTAGATTGAGATGGGCTAACCAGCTGATGTTACCCGGGGAGAGGGAGTGGAGTGTACCACTAATTCATCAACTGTTTTACCCTTTCAACGTGGAAACCATTTGTAATATAAAAATCCCCTTGGTGGAGATTGAGGACTGCATTACAAGGCATTACGAAAAATCTGGAAACTTCTCTGTCAAGAGCGCTTATAGATTGGCAGCTCAACCAATGAAGCGGACAATCGAAGTATTTGGGATCTCATTCGGAAAGCAAAAGTTGCCCCAAAAATCAGGGTCTTTGATGGAGAACTGCTACCGGTACTTTGGGAACTAAGAAGAACAAGTGAAAGCGCACTTTGGAGATTGATAGCACCTGCATCATATGTGGCAATGGAGTGAAGGATGAATTCCATGCTTTGATTAATTGCACTAAAAGTAAAGCCTTGAGGCATGATATGAGGAGAGCTTATAGATGCCGGTCAGCTTGGATGGTTTTCCATACTTACTGAGATCAAATCAGTTCTCACAACTTTTGAAAATGTTCTGATTCAGCGTACGACAAGAGAACGAACCAATTGGCCCATGAGCTCGCCGGGCGTGCTAGCTCAGAAGAGGATACAACGCTGATTGGTGATGTCCCGGAGGGGATCAGAGAGTTAATGTACCCTGGATTTTCTCCTGCTCCTTGAGTAATGTTATTACTCATTCTCAAAAGAAAGAAAAAAAAGACAAAGACAAAATACAAAAGATGCATTGAAACTTTCAAAGAAAAGTTTCCACGAGGTTGGACTTCTTTTGGTTTTCTGGTACAAAACTCGTATAATTTTTTCATGTTATGAAATTCCTTCGATGTAATTAATCATATGATCCAAAGGGCACAAATAGGAGTTTTCCTTAGGTTTGCAATACTCCATTTTTTCTCCAAAATTCCTTTGATCCAAGATGTCCTAGTTAATCTTAAGATTTTTAGCAAATCGTGATTATAATTTATTTATTTCAGAAAATAAATATGAGAAACTATCCCAGTGTCACAAACCGCTGAATGCTTATAGAATATCTTGCTTAGGCCATGGATGTGCAGATACTACCAATTGTTCATGGCGCGTTCCATATTTAGTACTTCATTTCCGTCAGGTACAGAGCTTGAGGCTGCCACATCATCTCTATATAGCCAAGATCATCGTTGCATCTTGCTCCAGTATGTTTCCCCGAGGGGTAATCGGTATGTGTGTTCATTTCCGTGGTATCCACAGGTTATTCCATACATTAAGGGCTAGTTTGGTTGCAAGGTAAACAAAACCAAGGTAGCAAACCACGGTCAGGGGATTTTCTAGGGCGGATGAAATCCCCTTCCATCATAGGGATATTTCCACAATCTGTGTTACTCCCTCCGTTCCTAAATATATGACTTTTTGATAGTTCTTTGGTAGTTCAAATTGAACTATCAAAACGTCATATATTTAGGAATAGAGGGAATATGTCATTTGATCACTAGGTGGAGATCGATCGCGAGAAAAGCGAAGGCATGGGTTTTCTCCCTGACCTCTCGAGCCGTAGATTGCTCTCCTGGGAAAGGTTGTGTATCGGGTCTGAAAGTCTTCAGCTTTTAAAGTGACATGATGCCCTGGACTTTGTAATAAGATAGTTGATGCTCTTGCGCAGTTTGCTGCAAAGATGGTTGTTGAATCTCAAGTCATGGCCAGGCGATGCTCCTACCTTAGCGCATTCTTTGGTTGCCGATGATTTTATGCGGTGCTTTGGTTAATGGAATGATCCAATTTCCAGCTCAAAAAAGTGTTCAACACAACACCGCATAGCTTCAGGCTCATAAGTGCAACCATAATCATATCTGCAACCTTTAAAGCAATTTTGAAGCACTTCGTAATTTTTATTTGAGACCACAAAGGCTATGCTATGCATAAACATCCTAAAAAAAAAGGCTATGCATAAACTAAGATTCGGCATATCTCAAACTATATTTTGTGGATACACACGTCACTGTTTATGGCCTTTCTTCAATTTCATTCATAAAGACAATGTAATTTCATAGACAACAATTTGCTTTCAGTACCACATAATCAAACTTGAATATTATCCAAATGAGAAATTAAAACACGATTTTATTTCACCACCTTCCACCATTTGAAAGCAAACATTCAGGAATGGCTACTTCTACTTGTGATGAATCAGCAGGCAACTACTCCGTACTACTCCCTCCGTCCCAAAAATAAGTGTCTCAAGTTTAGTACAATTTTGTATCTGTTTGACAACTCTTTGCTCTGAAGTCGGCCTTACAAGTTCAGTGCTACCGAGTGGCTGAAGCAAAAATCTAATCAACAGAAATATGTTCTTTCACAGTCCAGACCCCTGTGAGCACATCTAATTAACAGGTGAACATCAGAACTTCGAAGCAATGACCATAGATCAAACAGAACATTGCAACCAAATTGAATGCACAAGGGCCACAGCGGAATGCAACAAATAAAGCAAATCTTCACCAGAGTCAACCGGCATAAACCACGAGTATACCACCAGAGTCTACCCAGCACAGAGTAAGTACACGCTACCAGAGTGAACAAGCAGAGACAACGAGTACACACCACCAGTACACACTACATAACAGTATCACCAACTGTTCAATAAACAGCCGACTGGCTAAGGCAAGAGAGTTGACACATTGGAGGTCTACTGGGAAGGACTTCATCTAGAGGATCTGCAAAAGAAACAAGATATGTCAAAAACAGGCAAGACCTCCAAACAATTATCTGAAGATATGTCAAAAATAGTTTATAAACCCTCGCTACTAGTAAGCGTCTGCCTATAACCTTTTTCCTAGTAGTGTAGATGGGCGGCGTACTTCCGCCCCCGCCACGAGGAGCAGCTCACCTCCACCAACAGCGCGCTGGTGAGGGGGCGCCACAACGCCGACGGGCGCCTCTTGTGGTGGGGCGTCCCCGGGTGAACGCTGCACTTCGTCCTCAAGGGCGGCAACCAACCGCCGATCCAGTACCCGGCAAGGGTGCAGCACGGGCAGCGGCGACGTGAAGAAGGAGGCCGTCGACGGCGGCGACTACAGCGCCTTTGGCGCGTTCTTCGACATGTAGGAGGGGCGGCGGACGACAGCGCAGTAGTTTTTATTATGTTTTTAGTTTTGTATTATGTTTTTAAGTTTTTATGTATAAATGTCAATGAAATCGTCTAATATGTGTCAAATTTTGTGTGTTTGGCCGAATTTTGGCCGAGTTTATTTTCCAAAAAGACGGCGTCAGCGTTGGGCTTGGGGCGGCGGTTGGGAGGGGCGAAAATATCGCCGGCGCGCCTGCCTAACCATTTATTCAAATGGGCCTATGGGCTCAAGTGTAGATTAGCCCGAGCCCAAATCTTAACAGATCTACCACAGGGCAGATACACACATGGCATCCTCTGCCCTAACACTTTCCCCTCCCCACCCACACCATCTCCCGGCGGCGGCTACCGGCCTTGTCCCCTAAACCAGTTCGGCTCCAGATGCTACGTTTCTAGATGATGAAGGAAGGTCAGATTCTTTCTGGATTCGGACTGGGAGAAGCAAGAGAAAGGTGCCAATTTCGTTCTGTCTTCGGATTCGAAGAAGAAACGGATCAATTTCGATTTGTATTAGAAAAAGGAGTTGTTTTTATATGTCTGCCTCTCGTGAGATAATAGTAAATCGGTCGGTTTACGGATTCTGTACCGGCTTGAAGAAGATTCGGAAACCTCCTCCTTCTCTGTCTTGGGAGTAGGGAGTGGGATCAGAGTTCTTTTACTAGTAGGATTGGAGGAGTCTATAACAAGTTCAGGCTGGGCGTTGACTATTGTTTCCAGATCATCGTTTCAATACTTACTTTGCTTATTGCATCGCCATGGAGCTTAATAGGGGTTGCTGCGGCCGACGTGATGTAAGTCGTTGCTTGTGTTTTGTTATTATTACTCCCTCCGATCCATATTACTTGTCGCTCAAATGGATATTAGTGCTAGATACATCCATTTGAGTGACAAGTAATATGGATTGGAGGGAGTATTATAATTTTTCATTTGATGGAAGTCAATTTATCGATCCATCATCGATGACTAATTTTTCCATCTGGCAAAATGCAGTCGAAAAGAGAAGCTAGTACCGGGGGCTCCCTAAGCGAGCTGCCTTATGAAGTACAAGCTTGTAATGGGGACAGGCTAAGCGAGCTGCCTGCTGACCTGCTGCTCAACATTCTGGAGAGGGTGGGTATGCTTGATGCAATAAAAACTTGCATACTTTCGAGGAAAATGCAGAAGCTGCCCACTATGCTCTCACAGATCGTCATTGATCTCAGCTCTCACGATCTAGTTCAAATGAATGGTGTCGTGGCTGATGTGACAGACAAGATCCTTAGTACGAGGTCTCCGCAGATCACCATTCGCAAGCTGAAGCTCAAATTTTTCCTGAGCCCTTCTCGCTGTCTCTCCATCGGCAAATCTGTTGGCGCAGCCATGGTGACGCAGAAATTGGATGCAGCCGAGTTTGAGATCTTGTCGCCAAGGGATCTCCATCTTTGCACTGATGCCTATCGCGTGCTCTTTGCTAAGCAGTTCAATAATTTTGTTCGTGATTGTCCAGATGCATTTGCTGGTCTCACACGGCTGCATTTACGGAATATGAGATTTGGTAAATCAGACATACCCATCATCCTAAGCTATTGCAAGGTGCTGGAGTCACTATCTTTCTTAATGTGTGACGCGGGGATCCGTTCGGTTCTACATGTAGAGCATGCTCGACTCGTCGAGCTTGTTATCTCCTATGGAAAATTCAAAACAGTGGAGCTCAATCGCCTACCAAAGCTCAAACGGATGACCTACAATAATTGGCCCTATGATGAAAATCCATTGGTTCTTGGTGTTCTCCCTCAGCTTTCAAACCTCAGTCTTGGTGATGCATGTATTTCTCAGAAGACCCTCAAGCTAAGCCAGCTGCTAGCTACTGTCCCTTCTGTTAGTGATCTGTCTCTGGAATTTCGAAGTGAAAAGGTACGCGCTCCGATAATCTCTATCCCATTCTCATTGTAGTAAATTATTCATCACTTGAGGATGCAATTTATGCACAGTTTGCACTCATTATTAATTTATTATTTTATCTCCCAGATTTGGATTCAACCAGAATGCCCCAAAGAGCTTGCTCCTGTGCTTGCTAAGTTGCGGTTTATTAATCTGGATAATCTTCCTGAAGAATGTGATATCTCTTGGACAATGTTCCTTCTTGAAGCTGCACCATCTGTAGAGGACCTTTCCATCACAGTATGGGATCATAAGTGCCGACAGGAGTCACAAAATAGTTACTCAATGAAAACAGATGTGAAGTGGGAACCATCTAATCCAAATTTTAAGCACAAGAATCTGGCGACGCTAACTATCTATGGCTTCCAGTCCGATGACAATTTCATGGGATACGTCAGGCGTGTCATGCAAGCTGCGGTGAACATCAAGAAGGTGTCTCTGCACGACAGGAAGGTGTGCACGCTTTGCACTGACAAGTTTCCCCATGCTGACGCTCGTCCTTCAAGCTATCCTCAAACCAGCGTGCAGAAGGATTCATTGAGGAAGAAGATCACAGAGGCATCCTCGGAGGCTTCTCGGGCTGTGATTCAGTTCAGCTCGTAAGGTCAAAGTCTTCATAAATCAATAAGTCATTCATGGCATCGCCATGATCTATCCTCTAGGAAGGAGTTTCCCGAACTCCAAAATCCGTTGGTAGTCGTCAGCGCCATTGCTTTTCTGCTGAACCCGAACTTGTGTCGTAGCCTAATTGGCTACATATATATTTGTTGGAACAGCTCATTTATAATCAAAATAAGCACGACTACCCGTGTCCATGTGCCTTGTTGTAAGTGCTCATTCGTGAGAAGGTGGTGCAGCAAGTGCTTTTGTTGAATAAAGTCAATATTCAGTATGAATAATGTTCAATTTGAATAAAGTCAATATTCAGTAATAAGTGTTTATGTTGAATAACGTCAGTATGAATAAAGTCAATATTCAGGAACAAGTGTTTATGTTGAATGACGTCAGTATGAATAAAGTCAATATTCAGGAACAAGTGTTTAGAGCAAGTACAATAGAGCTGAGTCAGCGTGCTATAAGGAATAAACTAATATATTTCTGCTTAGTTGGAGGAAAGAGAAGGAGATAGAGAAGGTAAGCGGGCTCTTCGTGAAGAGCCGGCTCTAGCACGTGCTCCTAGGCACTTTGTGAGAATGAAATGTGGGCCGCATAATAAAAAAATAATACACTCTTTTAATCTATTATTGTACATGTTGGCTATAAGATGGGCTGTAAGATGACATGTCACTGGCTTATAGCCGGCAGCTGACTATATTATTAACCATGTTTATGTTGAATAACGTCAGTATGAATGAAGTCAATAATATTATATATTTGAATAAAGTGCAGTAATAAGTGCGATGAGGTTGCTCCGGCGCAGCTCCGGCGTGGTGACGGTGTGGTGCTCGCCGCTCAATTTTGGTCGGAGAAATTTGCAACAATGGATCAGATCATCAACGGAATCAAGTGCTTGTTTTGTTCCTTATTTGGCCGACTATAACTAGCATGAGTGGGTGCGCTCGGTGTCGGGTTCCAGTTGGTTAATTAGGTTTTTCATATCCTCCAATAATTGCTATGGTTTTGTTGTTAGCATCAAAAACAATTTGCCTGATCCGATTCTAGATGAGCACATTAGTGTGGTACTCGTACTTATTTTTCCAGAAGTAGAATAAGGGCCCCTTCAGAACGCATGATTCTGAAAACGTTACAAAATCCGAACACGTTAGTTCTTCCTCTTTATTACTACCTCCGCCCCAATGATATAAGATGTTACTACAACACATTAAAAAAAACATTGTGCAAAATGCGTTAGTTGCACAAGAAAAACTGGTCTACATTTGTAGCAAGGAAAAAAAATGAGGTAATATCACCGGTGGTGTTTAAACTTGTCACCGATGTTCACTTCAGTTCATGAACTTGAAAAATACACCAAACTAGTTCAAGAACTTGACATGAGCGTGCAAATACGGTGATAATCTCATTAGTAGCCGTATAATGCGTTGACATGGCATTGTATTTTAATTAGCATGCACGTGGCGTGGGGCCCTCTTCCAATAGATGGCTTACTTTATATATGTCTCTATGACCAGTGGGCCCCACATATCAGAATTAAGGAAAATCAACAATAAAAATTGGGGCCACCAGGAATTGAACTTGCAACATCGTCCATGTTGCAATCAACACTAACCACAAGACCACTAATTTTTTTGTCCACAAATGATAATGACACGATATATTATAAGGGAACACGCCTGTGTGGTTTAAATGGTATGCTGTCTGTGCGGCCCATGTTGCACATCTTAGCTGTCTTAATGTTTTTACAGTTTATAAAAAGTATGTCAATTATATGATAATAATAAAAAATAAATTTCAAACTTCGTATATATAAATATTATACATAAAAAATTTAACTTATTTAGCGAAATGTTCAAGCAATTTTTAAAATTATTGACGTATTATTTTTGACAAAACATATAAAATAAATTATTATTCATAATTATTATTTTATTTATACAAATATTTGAATAACTATATGAAAATATTCATAATTCATAAGTTTGTTTTTTTACATTTTTTGTATAATTTAAAAATATTCATAATTGTGCAAAACTAAAATTTTAAATTGTTTTTATAAATATATACATCTGACTATATTTCAATTATATAGAAATTAAGAATATATGCCACCAGTGAAAGCTATCACAAGTGAATATTAATATAAATATTTGTATTCATAATTTTGCATAATTTAAATATAGGCCATGAGGTACGGTTTTTTATATTTACTAAATGTTTTAAATGTAGTCCACATGTAAATAAGTGAATATATTTAAAAAATGTACGCTTTTTAAATAAATTATTTTATTTTTACGTATAATATTTATAACACACGAATATTTTAAACTTACTTTTATTACCGTGATTATAATTTACAAATTAAAAGAAAGAAGCTAACATGTGCAACTGGGCTGCACGGGTCAACGTGTTCTTACACATGATATTAACGGTCGTTATTGTTTTTGGACATGCAAATAGGAATGGCACTATGGGTAAACCAGGTCGTTTTGCTACAGCGACGTCCCAAGTTACGAGTCTTGCTTGCTACAGTTTTTATCGTTCATTTCCCACCGTGCTTACATATGGGGCCTACTACTCATAGAGACCTATATAAAGTCATCCTGTGCGTTCGGTTTACTCGGTTTACATCGTCCGATTTATACGGTTTTTCAGTTTATACGGTATTAATACTTCGATAAATATGGTATGAAATTAAAATACGGTTCGGTTTCGGTATATATTAAATTATTTCGATATGGTTTCTATATATACCATAAAAACCAAAGTTGACGCGAATTTGGAAATGACGCTAATAATAATTAGCAAATTTATGACTCAAAACACATATTATTCTACACAAATAGTATATGACTATATATATATTAGTATATATGCATGCATTGATTCATCTGTTGATGGTTATGAACGTGCTTAGCATTTTAAAAATAGAAAAATGACTATGTTACAAGAAAAAATTATGTGTTTAGTAGTGCATTTGACTCATGTACAAGAAAAATGACAACTTGTATGATTGTTTATCTCAAGAAATATAAATTTATTTTTTACTTCGATTTATTCGGTTAACCGTTCGGTTTTCCGGTATATACCATAAAGACCAAGTTTAAATCGGTATGAAAAGTTCATACCATACCGAAACTAGAAATGTAGCGACCAGATCTCAAACAGTCTGATCTTTGTGCTCCGATGTCATCCCTGGATCAGTAATGCTGACACCACATAGTACTCGGAGGATTTATAGCAGAGTAGCAATCACACACGTATTACATCGAATGTCTCAAAAAAAGAACTTATTACAATAAATATGGCTTAAGGCCATCTAAAAACGATAACAGCGTAAGGCTTGGAAGATAAGTGAGTCCATCAACTCCAACGGCATCACTGAGTATAGAACCACGACCTAAAACTCTTTAATCGTCGTCTGAAAAATCTGCAACATTAACGTTGCAGCCCGAAAAAGGGTCAGCACATGGAATATGCTGGCAAGGTAACACATAGAAAGTAATGGAATGAAACAGCCATATTAATATGCATATTTGGCTGGTGGAAAGCTCTATGGTTACAGTTTTGCGTAAAGCCAATTTTTCCCTACTTCAAAGGAATAAAATTTTAATTACTATCAAGGTGGTTGTTAAACATTGAGAATGGTTGACAACATTCTCAATCCCAATTAAGCATCATAATTAAACATATCCTAACAAAATTTAATTTAGAGTAACATGTTGAGATTTACATGATAATCCAAGTACTAGATACTCAAGATGTCCATAACCGGGGACACGGCTAACCATGATTAGTTTGATACACTCTGCAGAGGTTTGCGCACTTTTCCGCACAAGACTCGATCGCCTCCGTTTGGTTTCTCGCACTACATGGTGTTTGAGAAGACGGATGACCGAGACATAGTCTTTCAGAAGCGCTAGCACCTTACGATCGGGTAGACCGTACCACCTACATCTGCTAGTCTACCACTGTAAGAGTTCGCATAACTTAGTCAATTATGCTAGAGCCCATAATAGCTTGTGGCTGCACACGGAAGTTTCTAGTATGAATAGTCTTATGATCCCTTTGAGCCTGGGTGGCGGTCCAAAAGAAAACAGGCAAGTCCTGGAATACCCAGGTGCCTCAATCCACCCAGATGTGTGTTTAAGTTGCCACCTTAAATAAACCATTAATTATCAATCTCACATCTGTCATGAATATCACTCACCCATTCCACGTCTACTAGCATAGCATGGCATAATAAGCAAACGTAGAAGTAACTCCCAAAGGATTGATAATAAACAGGTAATAGGTACTACCTCATCTACTTCCCATCCCACAATTTAATTAGATTCTAATCATGCAATGTGTGAGGATTGATCTAATGCAATAAAACTGGGTAGTAAAAAAGGTATGATCAAAATGTTACTTGCCTTGCTGATGATCCGGGAAACCTAGCGATGCGAAGTAACAGCGGCGCACTCCGGATACTCTATCGCGGACAAACAAACAAGCATACAATAAGTACTCAAATAATGCACAGATAAAACTCAAATAAGAGATCTAACCAGAAGGTTCAACTTAAGAATTCTGGTTGGCAAAAAGATTCAAATCGAACGAAACAACGAAAGTCAAACGGCGGAAGAAAACAATTTCGTTCTAGTAATCTAGATCTAGGTCAAATTTTACAACAGCAAAATCTTGTTTAAGTTGGTTAAAAGGATAGAGGGTTTCGAGACGAAACTCTAGGCGCTTGAATCGCCTGATTCCGATAAACGAGCGAAAAGTTAAACTAAAACAAAAATCGGATCAAGAATCGCGATCAGAAAAATCGCGGATTTAATCCGAGAAAAAGAAAAACGACGAACACTCGCTAAAAAAATAAACCGGAAAAACTGATCTATTTAAAAAACCGAATCTATTAAACCGACGAAAACCGATCGGTTTTCTATAAAAAAACAGGCGGCGCGGATTACGAGACGGCGGCGAACCTCGGCGGGGCGGTGGCGGGCGCGGGCGGCTGGGGGCGGCTCGGGGCTGGGGCTAGGATTCCTCCCCGGGGGCTGGGCCGGCTTTTAAAGCCTGCCGGGCCAGAGTCCTATCCGGACACGGCCCGGTTAGGTCGGTTCCTTTTTTTAATATATTCCGCTCGGAAGAAAAATAAAAAGAAATACTAAACGGACTCCAAAAATCCCGAAATATATTTTCCCGGGCTTCTAAAATCATGCCCGACAAAGTGAACATTTATTTGGGCCCTAAATGGAATTTTGAAAAACGCATATTTTTCCTAAATTCAAATAAAATACCAAAAAACTCTGAAATAAAATCTTGTTTGATTTTATTATTAAATCCTCAATATTTCTCTATTTTGGGAAAGTCATTTTATTCCCTCTCTCATATTTTTGTAATAGAAATAATTGATGATAATATAAATAAAATCAAATGATCCTATTCTCAAAATTTGAGAAAACTCAAATATGAAAATAACGAAATCCCCAACTCTCTCCATGGGTCCTTGAGTTGCGTAGAATTTCTAGGATCAACCAAAATGCAAAATAAAATATGATGTGCAATGATGATCTGATGTATAACATTCCAAATTGAAAATTTGGAATGTTACAAACCTACCCCCCTTAAGATGAATCTCGCCCTCGAAATTCGGGTTGGCTAGAAAATAGGTGAGGGTGGTCTTTGAGCAAATCTTCCTCTCGCTCCCAGGTGGCTTCATCCTCCGTGTGGTGGCTCCACTGAACTTTGCAAAACTTGATAACCTTGCTGGGAGTAACTCGGCTGGCAAACTCGAGGATCTTAACTGGTTTCTCCTCGTAGGTCAAATCGTTATCCAACTGAATAGTTTCCAAAGACACTGTATCTCTCAACGGTACGTCAGCCATCTCCGCGTGACACTTCTTTAACTGAGAAACATGGAATATATCATGTACTCCTGACAATCCTTCGGGCAATTCCTGTTGGGGAACGTAGTAATTTCAAAAAAATTCCTACGCACACGCAAGATCATGGTGATGCATAGCAACGAGAGGGGAGAGTGTTGTCTATGTACCCTCGTAGACCGCAACGGAAGCGTTGACGCAATGTAGAGGAAGTAGTCGTACGTCTTCCCGATCCGACCGATCCAAGCACCGTTACTCCGGCACCTCCGAGTTCTTAGCACACGTACAGCTCGATGACGCTCCCCGGGCTCCGATCCAGCAAAGCTTCGGGGATGAGTTCCGTCAGCACAACGGCGTGGTGACGATGATGATGTCCTACCGACGCAGGGCTTCGCCTAAGAACTGCAACAATATGATCGAGGTGGAATATGGTGGAGGGGGGCACCGCACACGGCTAAGGAACGATCACGAAGATCAACTTGTGTGTCTATGGGGTGCCCCCTGCCCCCGTATATAAAGGAGTGGAGGAGGGGAGGGCCGGCCCTCTCTATGGCGCGCCCTAGGGGAGTCCTACTCCCACCGGGAGTAGGATTCCCCCTTTCCTAGTCCAACTAGGAGTCCTTCCATATAGTAGGAGTAGGAAACAAGGAAGGGGCGCAGCCCCTCCCCCTAGTCCAATTCGGACTAGGCCTTGGGGGGGGGGCGCGCGGCCTGCCCTAGGCAGCCCATCTCTCTTTCCCGTATGGCCCAATAAGGCCCAATACTTCTCCCGGCGAATTCCCGTAACTCTCCGGTACTCCGAAAAATACCCGAATCACTCGGAACCTTTCCAATGTCCGAATATAGTCGTCCAATATACCGATCTTTACGTCTCGACCATTTCGAGACTCCTCGTCATGTCCCCGATCTCATCCGGGACTCCGAACTCCTTCGGTACATCAAAACTCATAAACTCATAATATAACTGTCATCGAAACCTTAAGCGTGCGGACCCTATGGTTCGAGAACAATGTAGACATGACCGAGACACGTCTCCGGTCAATAACCAATAGCGGGACCTGGATGCCCATATTGGCTCCTACATATTCTACGAAGATCTTTATCGGTCAGACCGCATAACAACATACGTTGTTCCCTTTGTCATCGGTATGTTACTTGCCCGAAATTCGATCGTCGGTATCTCAATACCTAGTTCAATCTCGTTACCGACAAGTCTCTTTACTCATTCCGTAATACATCATCCCGCAACTAACTCATTAGTTGCAATGCTTGCAAGGCTTAAGTGATGTGCATTACCGAGAGGGCCCAGAGATACCTCTCCGACATTCGGAGTGACAAATCCTAATCTCGAAATACGCCAACCCAACATGTACCTTTGGAGACACCTGTAGAGCTCCTTTATAATCACCCAGTTACGTTGTGACGTTTGGTAGCACACAAAGTGTTCCTCCGGCAAACGGGAGTTGCATAATCTCATAGTCATAGGGACATGTATAAGTCATGAAGAAAGCAATAGCAACATACTAAACGATCGGGTGCTAAGCTAATGGAATGGGTCATGTCAATCAGATCATTCAACTAATGATGTGATCCCGTTAATCAAATAACAACTCTTTGTCATGGTTAGGAAACATAACCATCTTTGATTAACGAGCTAGTCAAGTAGAGGCATACTAGTGACACTCTGTTCGTCTATGTATTCACACATGTATTATGTTTCCGGTTAATACAATTCTAGCATGAATAATAAACATTTATCATGATATAAGGAAATAAACAATAACTTTATTATTGCCTCTAGGGCATATTTCCTTCAATTCCAACTTGTAGGCCACTTCTCCCATACGTTCCAAAACTCGATATGGTCCTACAAATCGTGGTGCTAACTTCCCTTTAACTCCAAAATGCTTTGTTCCCCGAAGTGGAGATACTCGAAGATAAGCTCTATCTCCGACTTCGTAAACTGTCTCCTTGCGTTTAGAATCTGCATAACTCTTCTGTCTGGACTGGGCTATCTTGAGCCTATTGCGAATCAATTTCACCTTCTGTTCAGACTCTTTAATCAAGTCAGGTCCAAATAACTGGCGGTCTTCGACTTCGTCCCACGACAGCGGTGTCCTGCACCTCCTTCCATACAAAGCTTCGAAATGGGCCATCTTCAAACTGGTTTGGTAACTGTTGTTGTAAGAGAACTCTGCATATGGCAAATTATCGTCCCAACTAGATCCATAATCTAGCGCACAAGCTCTCAGCATATCCTTCAAAATCTGATTTACTCTCTCGGTCTGTCCATCTATCTGTGGATGAAAAGCTGTACTGAATTCTAGCCTGGTACCCAAAGTTTCGTGCAACTGCTTCCAGAACTTTGAGGTAAACTGGGTTCCTCTATCTGATATGATACTCCTCGGAACTCCATGCAGACATACTATTCTGGTCATGTATATCTTTGCGAACTTAGCACTAGTGTAAGTGGTCTTTACTGGGATGAAATGAGCTACTTTCGTCAATCGATCAACTACAACCCAAATTGAGTCATAGCCTGAACGAGTCCTGGGCAATCCCGTGATAAAATCCATGCCTAACTTATCCCACTTCCATTCGGGTATCGGCAATGGTTGTAACAATCCTGCTGGCTTCTGATGCTCTGCCTTTACTCTCTGGCATACATCACAAACTGCTACATACTCCGCAATATCCTTCTTCATTCCCGTCCACCAGAAAATATCCTTCAAATCCAAATACATCTTGGTATTTCCTGGGTGAATTGAATACGGTGAATCGTGTGCCTCTTGCAAAATCAACTTCCTGATCTCCGGGTTATTGGGCACGTAAACACGGTCTTCAAACCACAGGGCATCGTGCTCATCCTCATGAAATCCTTTAGCTTTTCCTTTGCTCAGTTTCTCCTTTATAGCGACAATCTCTTTGTCAATTTTCTGAGCTTCTCTGATTCTATCCATCAAAGTTGACTGAATCTCTAGTGCTGCTACATAGCCTCTCGGAACTATTTCCACACATAGTTCACGAAGATTTTCTGCTAACTCCTTGGGTATCCCTCCCATCATTAACGTATTGACATGGCTCTTACGGCTTAACGCGTCAGCTACTACATTAGCCTTTCCGGGGTGATAGTGCAATTTCATATCATAATCTTTGATAAGCTCCAACCATCTCCTTTGTCTGAGATTCAATTCCTTCTGTGTGAAAATGTACTTCAAACTCTTATAATCTGTGTACACCTCACAATGGTTTCCAATGAGGAAATGTCTCCATGTCTTCAATGCATGCACTACGGCTGCTAACTCCAAATCATGCGTGGCATTCAACTCATGGGGCTTTAGTTGTCTTGAGGCATATGAAACAACTCTCCCTTCCTGCATAAGCACTGCTCCAAGTCCTCGATGTGAAGCGTCACAATACACCTCATAATCTTTGGTCTGGTCTGGCAAAAATCAACACTGGTGAGGTAACCAAGCGTTTCTTCAACTCCTGAAAACTAGCCTCACACTCCTCCGTCCATATGAACTTGGTATCTTTCTTCAACAACTCTGTGATAGGCTTCGCAATCTTTGAGAAATTCTCAATAAACCTCCGGTAGTATCCTGCGAGTCCAAGAAAACTCCGGATCTCTCCAACTGTGGTTGGGGATTCCCACTTGGTCACGGTTTCAACTTTAACGGGATCTACTGCTATACCTTCTCCGGATATAACGTGTCCGAGGAATCCTACTTCCTTCAACCAAAACTCACATTTGCTGAACTTGGCATATAATTGGTGTTCTCTGAGCTTTCCAAGTACCAAACGCAAATGCTCCTTATGCTCCTCTTCATTCTTCGAATATACCAGGATATCATCAATGAACACTACGACGAACTTATCCAAAAACTCCATAAACACTTTGTTCATCATGTTCATAAAATAGGCAGGCATGTTAGTCAGACCAAATGACATAACAGTATACTCATACAGCCCATACCTGGTGGTAAAAGCTGTCTTCGGAATATCCTGTTCTCGAATCTTCAACTGGTGGTAACCTGATCGCAGATCGATCTTGGAAAATACTTTAGCTCCTTGCAATCGATCAAACAGATCGTTGATCATTGGTAGTGGGTACTTGTTCTTGATCGTTACTTTGTTCAATCCTCGATAATCAACAACCATCCTTAACGATCCATCCTTCTTCTCCACTAGAAGTACTGGCGATCCCCAAGGCGAAGAACTTGGGCGAATATATCCCTTATCCAGTAAATCCTTAATCTGCTTCTTAATTTCCACCAAATCCTTTGCCGGCATCCTATATGGTCTCTTTGATATTGGCCCAGTGCCTGGCAATAGTTCAATCAAAAACTCAATATCTCTATCTGGTGGCATGCCTGGCAACTCTTCTGAAAATACATCAGGGAAATCCCTTACCACTGGTACTTCCTCCTGCACAACTCCTGTCAGGCAATTTACTTGGGTCCTCTTTGGCACATGCGGGGATACATACTTGATCCTTCTCCCTTCTGGTGTGGTAAGCAAAATTGACTTACTAGCACACTCAATATTCCCTTCATACTTTGATAACCAATCCATGCCTAATATCATATCCAATCCTTGAGATTCCAATACTACTAGGTCTGAGGGAAAAACATAGTTACCAATCCTTAATGGTAACCGATCACACCATAGACTAGCCACATACTCTGCTCCTGGCGAGGTTACTAACATGGGTGACCTAAGGGCTTGGGTTGGTAGGTTATACTTATCCACAAATCCCCTTGAGATGTATGAATGTGATGCACCAGTATCAAAAAGAACGAGTGCAGTAAATGACTTAACCAAAAACTTACCTATTACTGCATCGGGCTGAGCTTCAACCTCCTCCACACTAGCGTGGTTCACCTGTCCCCTGTTGAAAGGGTTCGGCTTCTTCCCAGAACTTCCATTGCCATTTTGGCCTTCAAGACATTCATTGGCATAATGTCCTGGCTTCGAACACTTATAGCAAGTGACTTGGCTCAAGTCCTTCTTGGCTGGGTTGATGGGTTGGTGCGGTTCTGGCCGTTGCTTCCTCCATTTCCATTACCATTCTTAGTGCCATTGTGATTGTGCGAGCTACCTCCTCCATGGGTATGCTGAAAATGTCCTCCCGGTCTAGGGGTAAAACGTGGCTTCTGCTGAGCTCCTGAATTGTACTTTCCTTGTCCATACTTCCTCTTGCGATTCTCAATTTGCTGCTGCTTCCCTTCAATCATAAGAGCACGATCTACCAACTCCTGGTAGTTGTTGAAGGTGGCTACCATCAACTGCATGCTCAACTCATCATTCAGTCCTTCCAGAAACTTCTCTTGTTTAGCTGCATCCGTAGCAACGTCATCTGGAGCATAACGTGCTAGCTTACTAAACTCCTCCACATACTGGCCAACTGTCCGTCCTCTTCGTCGCAAGTTATGAAACTCACGCTTCTTCATGGCCATAGCTCCTGCTAAAACATGGGCAGTACGGAAAGCCTGCTGAAACTGGTCCCATGTGACAGTATTGACTGGGAAGGTGGCTGTGAAATTTTCCCACCATGATGCTGCGGGTCCTTCTAACTGATGTGCGGCAAACTTCACCTTCTCTGCATCTGTGCATCCTGCTGTGATCAACTCCCTAGCTGTCTTGCGGAGCCAATCATCTGCTACTATCAGCTCGGTGCTACTGGAAAACACCGGCGGATTCAGCCTAAGAAAACGGGCTAAGTGGTCAACAGGTGGTGGTGGTGGTGGTGGGTTGTTGTTGTTGTTCCCCTGATTCTGATTCTGGACTAGCAACTGCATCAATGTGTTCTGCTGCTGGATCAACTGGGTGAGCTCCAGTGGAAAGGCAAATCCGGGGTCACGTCTCGGAGGCATCTGAGGGTTTAGAAAAGATGAGATATAAGAATAGAGAGGGTCTAAAGAGAAAACACTACCCATATGCACATGAGGCAAAAGCAAACAATTCACTTCAATCAATCAACCAAAGGCATACAATCGATCTAACTATCGCAAAAGTGCTCGGACTACTATATTTACATGGTGGACTACTACTACTGGTGAGGTGGTCTATTAGAAATATTCTACGGTTGTTGACTCCATAATATCTGCTCCAACTTCATCAACATAGTCATCATCGCTACTATCTGCTTCCGAGTTGGTGCCGTCGATGATGATGTAGTCTTCCGGGCTAATCTTCTTGGGTTCTTCGTCTTCCTCTACTGGCGTCGGCCTCCCATAAATATTCCAATCTTCTTTGTTAGGTCAGCATTCTTATCCACCAATACTCGAATTTCCTCTTCATAATCTTCACGTGTCGCCTTGAGTTCTTCCTCCAGTTCCTTGATTCTGGTCTTAGCCTTCTTCAGATCTATCATGTCGGCGCACATCTGGTTCTCCTGTCGTCGAATGTGCTGGTTTAACTCTTGGATAAAAGCTGTAATTGATCTATCATTCCTGGTACTGATCATCTCCCAGTGTTCATCTCGGCGCCCACAAATCTGGTAGATAGTATCCCTGAGATCCTTGCGGTAGACTTCTCCAATGCGTCCCATGGTGATGTGAGCTGCCATGCTCTTTCCTAGACTCCAAGTTGGTGCATCAAAAGAAAATTCTATGGGCTCAGTGACTGGCATGAACGTCCTTCCTGGAACTTGAACTTGAATCATCCAACACTCTTCTTCAGGTAAAGTGGCGTTGTAGGTTCCCGTGAAGCTTGATACTCCTATGTTCAGGTATCTAGTGACTTCCTTCAAGTGGCGTCCAAAGGGTGCATCTTCATCCGGTTGCGTAAACTTGTCCCTTGCTTCCGCCATCCTAAAGAATAGAAAAGATGAGAGGTCAGAAGAAAAGAGAGTGAGTAGTGATCTAGGTCTTTACCTTAGTGGTCGTGTCCTACAGTCAGCGTGTGCTCTGATACCATCTCTGTAGCGACCAGACCTCAAACAGTCTGATCTCTGTGCTCCAGTGTCATCCCTGGATCAGTAATGCTGACACCACACAGTACTCGGAGGATTTATAGCAGAGTAGCAATAACACACTTATTACATCGAATGTCTCAAAAGAGAACTTATTACAATAAATATGGCTTAAGGCCATCTAATAACGATAACAGCGGAAGGCTTGGAAGATAAGTGAGTCCATCAACTCCAACGGCATCACTGAGTATAGAACCACGACCTAAAACTCTTTAATCGTCGTCTAAAAAATCTGCAACATTAACGTTGCAGCCCGAAAACGGGTCAGCACATGGAATATGCTGGCAAGGTAACACATAGAAAGTAATGGAATGAAACAGCTATACTATATGCATATTTGGCTGGTGGAAAGCTCTATGGTTACAGTTTTGCGTAAAGCCAATTTTTCCCTACTTCAAAGGAATAAAATTTTAATTACTATCAAGGTGGTTGTTAAACATTGAGAATGGTTGACAGCATTCTCAATCCCAATTAAACATCATAATTAAGCATAACCCAATAAAATTTAATTTAGAGTAACATGTTGAGATTCACATGATAATCCAAGTACTAGATACTCAAGATGTCCATAACCGGGGACACGGCTAACCATGATTAGTTTGATACACTCTGCAGAGGTTTGCGCACTTTTCCGCACAAGACTCGATCGCCTCTGTTTGGTTTCTCGCACTACATGGTGTTTGAGAAGACGGATGACCGAGACATAGTCTTTCAGAAGCGCTAGCACCTTACGATCGGGTAGACCGTACCACCTACATCTGCTAGTCTACCACTGTAAGAGTTCGCATAACTTAGTCAACTATGCTAGAGCCCATAATAGCTTGTGGCTGCACACGGAAGTTTCTAGTATGAATAGTCTTATGATCCCTTTGAGCCTGGGTGGCGGCCCAAAAGAAAACAGGCAAGTCCTGGAATACCCAGGTGCCTCAATCCACCCAGATGTGTGTTTAAGTTGCCACCTTAGATAAACCATTAATTATCAATCTCACATCTGTCATGGATATCACTCACCCAATCCACGTCTACTAGCATAGCATGGCATAATAAGCAAACGTAGAAATAACTCCCAAAGGATTGATAATAAACAGGTAATAGGTACTACCTCATCTACTTCCCATCCCACGATTTAATTAGATTCTAATCATGCAATGTGTGAGGATTGATCTAATGCAATAAAACTGGGTAGTAGAAAAGGTATGATCAGAATGTTACTTGCCTTGCTGATGATCCGGAAAACTTAGCGATTCGAAGTAACAGCGGCGCACTCCGGATACTCTATCGCAGACAAACAAACAAGCATACAATAAGTACTCAACTAATGCATAGGTAAAACTCAAATAAGAGATCTAACCAGAAGATTCAACTTAAGAACTCCGGTTGGCAAAAAGAATCAAATCGAACGAAACAACGAAAGTCAAACGGCGGAAGAAAACAACTTCATTCTAGTAATCTAGATCTAGGGCAAATTTTACAGTAGCAAAATCTTGTTTAAGTTGGTTAAACGGATAGAGGGTTTCGAGAGGAAACTCTAGGCGCTTGAATCGCCTGATTCCGATAAACGAGCGAAAAGTTAAACTAAAACGAAAATCGGATCAGGAATCGCGATCAGAAAAATCGCGGATTTAATCCGAGAAAAAGAAAAACGACGAACGCTCGCTAAAAAAAATAAACCGGAAAAACCGATATATTAAAAAAAACCGAATCTATTAAACCGACGAAAACCGATCGGTTTTCTTTAAAAAAAACGAGCGGCGCGGATTACGAGGCGGCGGCGAACCTCGGCGGCGCGAGCGGCGGCGGCGGGCGCGGGCGGCTAGGGGCGGCTCGGGGTGGGCTAGGGTTCCTCCCCGGGGGCTGGGCCGGCTTTTAAAGCCCGCCGGGCCAGAGTCCTATCCGGACACGACCCGGTTAGGTCGGTTCCTCCTTTTTTTTTAATATATTTCACTCAGAAGAAAAATAAAAAGAAATACTAAACGGACTCCAAAAATTCCGAAATAAATTTTCCCGGACTTCTAAAATCAAGCCCGACAAAGTGAACATTTATTTGGGCCCTAAATGCATTTTGAAAAACGCACATTTTTCCTAAATTCAAATAAAACACCGAAAAACTCCGAAATAAAATCTTGTTTGATTTTATTATTAAATCCTTAATATTTCTCTATTTTGGGAAAGTCATTTTATTCCCTCTCTCATATTTTTGTAATAGAAATAATTGATAATAAAATAAATAAAATCAAATGATCATATTCTCAAAATTTGAGAAAACTCAAATATGAAATAACGAAATCCCCAACTCTCTCCATGGGTTCTTGAGTTGCGTAGAATTTCTAGAATCAACCAAAATGCAAAATAAAATATGATGTGCAATGATGATCTAATGTATAACATTCCAAATTGAAAATTTGGGATGTTATAAGAAACCATAAAAACCATAAAATTGGTTCAGTTCGGTTTATTTTCGGTATGGTTTTTCGGTTCGGTTTTTAAATGCACAGAGTGAATATAAAGCAAGCCATCTATTGGAAGTGGGTCCCATGCCACGTGTGTATGCTAATTAAAATACAGTGCCACAGCAGCGCATTATATGTAAATGGATGAGATTATCATCATATTTGCATGATCATGCCAAATCTAAAACCAGTTCGGTGTATTTTTCAAGCTTAAGCACTAAAGTGAACATCGATGCCAAGTTTAATCACCACTGATGATATTACCTAAAAAGTTCATATAGACATTCCATTATAATGCTCATTTAAACACATTCTATTGTCGTATGCAACATATGTGGGAAAGAGCGACAAAATGACATCGTCATCACTATTTCAGAACACCTGTGGAGGTTGAACAGGGGAGAGGAGGGGATCGATGCCAGACCGAAGCCGATGATCAACCCTTGCTCGCTTTGGAGCAAAGCATGGACATATGAGCGACCAAATCATGGTAGGAAAGTCCACAACATCGGCAACAGAAGAGCTCTTCGTTGTGTATCGAAGAGCTGACTAGTGGCAGTGGTCGCCTCTCGCAAGGTCCCAATAGAGAAGATTGGTTCCGTGGGTGGGCCTTGCGGCATTGATCGACAACAGTGATGGTCTAGTGGCGTTAGCGGTTAGCCTTCACCGCAGGAGGTGCCAGCTCGACGCGGCGCATGGCTTTGTTTGCCTTCCACTCGGTGCGTCCCCTTGCCATCATTTTCCTAGCTTCCTTTTTCTTGTGTTCTGCCAAATGGGTGTCGGATTGTGAAGAGGCTTCTTGTGATAGTGTTCCCTTGGCCGGATGTTGTTTGTCGGAATGTCTACCTGACATTTGACATCGGCGATCTACCCGAATAGCATGCATTGGTATGTCTACCTGGCCTTTGGACGGTCCGGCCTTGACGGCTAACATGTGCGCTGACGTGCTCGCTGGTTGTACTCTCCCCTGGTCATTGAATTGACTGGTCGGTTCTCTTTGCTTCCCTCTACTCATGCGGTTCAAGTCATTTGTTGTGTGGGTTGCAGTTCGCCTTTCTATTGACCCGGCTGTTTGGTTGTCATGCCCGTCCAGAGAAAGACACAGGCAACGATTATCCTTGTGATGGTTCAAGTCATTTGTTGTGTGGGTTGCAGTTCGCCTTTCTATCGACCTGGCTATTTGGTTGTCATGACCGCCAAGAGAAAGATATGGGCAAGGATTATAGTTGTTTGTTGTTCGTAGATACAGAGGGAAATACAAACGTAGTGCTCGCTCCGCTTCGGCCCAAGCCTACAAGAGACGGGGCTCGCTCCGCTCGCTCGTCAGAGAATAGGCTTTATCTTTATACTTGAATTTGGATCAATAACATAACATTAACATGCTTAAACTGCCTAACTTTCATAAACAATTTACCATTGATGATACAAATGATTCTCATCATGGTGTGGGAGCTTTCTTAATGCAGGATAGACACCCTATGCCCTTTCTCTGTAAAGCATTGGGAAGTAAAAAATCAAGGGTTACCTATGAAAAATAATCCATGGTTATTCTCTTAGTTGTGGACAGATAGAGATCTTACGTGCAACATCAGGATTTTTTTCATTAGAATTGACCACCAAAGTCTGGCTCACTGCTTAGAGAGTGGCCACTTCGATCCAAAACAAGGCATTTGTGAAGCTCATTGGATTACAATACAAAATTGTGTACAAGAAATCAGGTTTCTGATGCGCTGAGATAGAAATATGAAGAAATTGACTGTAATGCATTCTCTACTTGTATTCCATCTTGGATTGCTACTCTCATTGAAGGATACGCCCAAGATACTCAGGCGCAAGAGATTTTAACTAGTTTGGTTGTAGATCCAACTAGCATAACAAATTTTACACTGACTGAGGGCCTCCTCAGGTAGAAAGGTATAATCTATGTGGGCCATGATGCTCTAGTTCAACAACACATACTTCAAGCCCTGCATACTAGTGGCATTGGGGGACATTCTGGTACTACACCCACATATCATAGAATTTAAAGTCTATTTGCTTGTCCTAATATGAAAGACTCGGTGGGGGCTTTTGTGAAACAATGCACTGTGTGCCAACAGGCTAAGATTGAACACGCTAAACTCCTGGGGCTGTTGCAACCACTTTTAAGTGCCAAAATAAGCATGGTCTTGGATTAGCATGGATTTCATTGAAGGACTGCCAAAGTCAACTTTCAGCAAGTACGGGCATTTTATACCTCTCAAGAACCCATATACTACTGTATGGACTACCTGATGTTATTGTCTAAGTTTTTCACAAGCCATTTTTGACAAAACTTGTTCTGATTAACTGACACACAGCTGAATGTGAGCAGTGATAGACAGCCAGAAGTTTATGGTCAAACACAGAGATTAAATAAATGTTTGGAAAACTGCTTGCGATGTTTCGTACTCCCTCCGCAAAGAAATATAAGAGTGTTTAAATCACTAGTTTAGTAATCTAAATGCTCTTATATTTCTTTACAGAGGGAGTACATGCTTGTCCTCATAAGTGGGATCACTGGCTGCCCCCGGCTGAGTTTTGATACAACACCACTTATCATTGAGCTTTGAATACCACACCCTTCAGAGTATTATATGGCAGAGATCCGAAACAGTTGGCTGTTGAGGCTGTTCTTCATACAACAACATGCTAATATGAACATTGCCATTCAGAATGAACTTCTCAAAGCTCAGCACAGAATAGAGGTGAAAGGTGACAAAAGGGAGATCTGAATGACACTTTAATGTGGGTGAAAAGTATACTTGAAGATCCAGCCTTATGTTCAAGTGACAATCACGCTTGAACTAACCAGAAGTTGGCATTTAAGTATTTTGGTGTCTTCCTCATACTTCAACCAGTGGGGCAAGTTGCCAAAAAGGAAATAAAAAACTAAATCACATGTTAGTAGGTTTCGATGAATCAATTTTTCACGAAGAACCCGCGGGAAAAGGAAATAAAAAACATAAACAAAAAAAGGGGAAAAGGGGAAAAGGAAAACAATGAAACCCCCAAAAGACCGAAAACCGGAAATATCTGGAACGGAAAATAAAATCGCACCCCCGAAAGCATGGTTTTTCCCACTTATTTTGAAAAGCACATATGTGTTTTTCCTCTTTTTCAGAAAGCATATTTTTGCTTCTCGCGGAAGCACATGTTGTGTTTTTTCTTTCATAAGAAGCCCATATCGTGCTTTTGCTTTTTCGGGGAAGCACAATTATGCTTTTCCCTTTCTAGGAAGCACATGTTGTGCCTTTTTCGGGGAAACACAACTTTCTGTTTTCCTTATGGAGAAGCAAAGACTGTGCCCTTTCCTTTTTAGGAAGCACTTTCTGGAAAAAAAACATGGTTTCCTAAAAAAACAAATAAATGTTTTTACAACAAAACATATAAAAATCAAACAAAAACAAAAACACACCTAAAACCCCAAAACACATGAAAAACTGAATTCCTAAGGGTGTCCCCAGTGCCGAGATATATGGTGATGACTGGGCGCACCACTTGATGCACTCTCAAGGCCCAAAAGTGACCTCCGTGTTAATCTAAAAAAAGTGACCTCCATGGGAGGCCCTAAAGGGGGAGCGCCGCGAAGACCCGAAATGTGCACCACCGCTCCCCACACGGCATTTTTTGGGCCGGCCCATGCGGGGCGGGGTGCTAATTCAGGAGCTAAAAAATTCAATTAAAAGAAGATCTTCAAAAAGAAAATTTGAATTCAGAAAAATGTTCATGTTTTAAAAAATGTACGTGAGATAGTAAAATGTTTGCGGATTCAAATATGTTTACATATTTAGAAAACATGTTAGGGAAATAAAAATTTGTTCATGATTCTCAAACAATGTTCGCATATTAAAAAATGTTCAGGACATCAAAGAAATGTCCATGTATTTTTAAAAATCTCCATAATTCAATTTTTTGGCCAATTTCAAAATTGTTCCCAAATTTTACAAAAAAAATCTCTTCAAATAATGGCTATGATTTCCAAAAAGTGTTCATGCATTTAAAAAATGTTTGTCAAAACACATGTTTTTTTCTGAAAATTACAAAACAAATTCCGAAATTTGAAATAATGTTTACCGGTTAAAATAAATGTTTTCAAATTTTTATCCAAATGTAGGAAAATTTTAAAAATGATGTTGATTTTAGAAAATGTTCACAATTTTTTTAAAATGTTCACGGTTTAAAAAATATATTCGTTAATTAGAAACATGTTCATGATTTCGAAAGAAATCATGATTTCAAAAAGTGTACATGAATTTGAAATATGTTCGAATAATGAAAAAGAAAAAGGGAAGAAAGTAAAAAGGGAACAAGAAAAACCTAAAATGAAAACAGAAAAAGATACCTTAAAATAAAAAGGAAAGCAAACAAGAAAGAAAATCGTAAGAAAAAGAAAGGAAAAAAAGGTAGAGGATGAAACCCGGAATGGGCTGGCTGAAACAGAACCGGGCCATGAAGGGGTATGCGCTAGGTTGCTATTCAATAACCTACACGCCAAATATAACCGGGCCACGAAGGGGTACGCGCTAGATAGTTGCTCTCACTCTAAATAGGTTTTGCTAAGTGCAAATGCCTGTTATGATGCAGCATGATACTGCTGGTGGCTTGCGGCCCGCTGGGTTCTAGCATGTCATGGCAAAATGGCTGAGGAGCGAAAATTGCACGCACCGTCAGCTTGGGGAGCAACTAACCAAGGAGCGCTCCTTCGGAAGCCTCTCCAACGATCATCTAGGATGGGCTGAGAGCACGTCACTTGGCGCGCTCTCAGCCGCCGCCAAGTGTCGCGCTTTAGGAGCTCCCTTCGATTTTTTTTAATTTATCCACACACATTTTCGACTTTTTACATGGTTTTCCCTCCTTTTTTGGTTTTTTGGGTTTTCACCGCTCTTTCTTAGCTTTTCGACATTTTTTTTGAAAAACAATTGTGAAAAAATATGTTTTTTTCTTTAGCGAGGAGCACGGTTTTGCTTCAACGAGAGGCACGGAATTTCTTTCGCGAGAGGCACAGTCGTGCATCTCGGAAACGAAAGAAAATACGTTTTTTTCCTTACGCGAGAAGCACGGTCGTGCCTCTCAGAAATGAAAAAAAATGTTTTCTTTTTTTTTCTCCTTTCACGAGAGGCACAAATCGTGTTTTTTTTTCTTTCATGAGAGGCACGGGTTACTTCTGATGGAGGGACAGATTAATTTCCCCTAGAGGCACAATCATGCCTCTTTCGGAAAGGAAAAAATATGCTCCCAGTTCGGTTTTATCGTCCGGCTTTTTTGTGAAAAAAAAAGTTTGTCAAAACCTATCTACATGAGATCTAGTTTTGAAGATCCTCGATGTGAGGAATCTAACGAGGCACATCATGGAACAGTGCCCACAAGGGATGTGTGTGTCGGAGATTAAGGCTCGTGAGAGTGGAAGTAGCACTGAATAAGTTCCTTCCAGTCAGCGGAGCAGGCGGGTTGTGCCTACAATGTGACGACGGTACGCCTCCATGGTGGCCGAGCAAGGAAAAATTTCCCCCTCGGCAGCGTCGCCGTCCCAAAGTTCGTCTCGTTTCCCTAATGTTTCCTTCCGCGAGGAATGGGAGAATCGGGAGACCTTCGAGAGGATCAAGGTCGTGCACGCCGACGAGGCCTACCACTAATACAGAATTGAACAGTACTTATCGACCAATTCATATCATCATAGGCGGGCGACTGGCCTGTCTATTCCTCGGGGTCAGTGATGAAAGATTTATCACAGATGATGAGTCCCTTTAGTTATCCGGTAACGGGTAGCAGAAAGGTTCTCTGCCTCTTTCCACAAAGTGTGACCCTGAGTTATCGAACCCATGAGAGGACGTGCACTGTAACAAGGGTTTGTACCAAGCTTTTGTGAGAGTATTAAATTCCAGTTTTTGGACCGGAACGTTATCACCCTTTCAGCTAAAGACTTATAATAAAAACAAGCATGAGTATGAGGACTTGATTCTTACAACCATATGTCTGTGGTTGGGATCACCATGATATGAATTTGTGCTCCGAAAGACACCGTTAAGATGTATTTGCAACCAGACAAGGTGGGGGTGTATCCAAATTACATTTTGACCCGAACGCGCCATGCATCAAGAGTTAGTTATCCAACAGTATGCCCTATTTGTCGCGCGGGGTTACCTCGGTTATTAAGATAATCAAACATGAACATTGGACGTCTAATGACTACACTGCATGTATCTCAAAGGATTGGCTTCACACTACTATACTAAACACAAGTTCGGGCACACCATGTCAAGAGTCCCAATAAAATTCACTGAATATAGGCATGATCACCGGCTAAAGTTGAGGCCAAAACTTTTGGAAGAAGGCTACCGAAAGGCCATCAGGGCCAGGCGCCGAACCTGCCATCATGGCAACGACCCCCCATCCCACCTCTTTTGGCAAGAATGGCAGCTCCCCATTCTCAAGGTCAGATACCTTGACCGCCACAGGCCAAAAGTCAACCGCCAAGAAAATCCCATCGCGGGGTTCCTCAAAATGTTATTTTAGAGATAATCTTTTTTTCCTTTTTTTCTGGTTGCCTGGACTAAATTGAAGTTGGGATCCTACATTAAGGTTATGAAGATCTACCTATTACAAAATTATACGGATCACATCCATGTTAAACTGTTTTCTTGCCATAAATTTGCAACTTTTTTGTGAGAAATAAATTTGCAACTGTTTATATGAGCACAATTCTAGAAGTGCCCATTTCCCCCCTTTTGTGGCCTCTGGTACTTATTTTAGGTACAAGTTCAAGATTGGTGTCCCACACGATGTCTTCGCACCACAATATTAGACTAGGGGTACGATGCTTGGGTGGAAGTACTTGGTGGTAAAACTCGTATGAGATCAGCTTAATTGCAGGAATATGTCTGACAGTTTATTCTCCAAAAACATCATGTGCATATTTCTTTTGCTGCTTTATCACACTCAAAAGGCGCAAGTGCTAATTTATTTAAGTACTCCCAAAATGAAATAAATTAAAATCTCCCAAAGTGGTGCCATATATTAGGGGATTGTTTTGCCTTTTCTATATGTAAAGTTGTAAACACGCTCACTTTATTGATTAACAATATCCATCAGGATACAATGTAGATTTTTTTTTTGCATAATAATACGTGTCTCATTTATATGTCATACTCCCTCCGTTTCATAATATAAGGACATTTTCGACAGAGGGATTACAATTTAGATCAGGGGACTGATGGAGCCATAGATGACCCCCTCAGGAATACCTAGAGCGTATTTAGCGAGTCTATGTGCCTCGAAAGTGGGAAATCTTTAGTGGGCCGCATTTGAGTGTTCTTGATAGTTTTACTGTTGTATTGAAATGGGCCTATGGGCTCAATTGTGTAGATTAGCCCGAGCCCAATCTTAATAGGTCAACCAGAGGAGAGATATGCATACATCGTCTGCCCTAACGCTGTCCCCTCCCCACCCACCCTCTGGCGGCGGCTACCGATCTCCTCCCCGGACTTGTCGCCTAAACCAGTTCGGCTCCAGATGCTACGTTCTAGATGATGAAGGAAGGTCAAATTCTTTCTGCAATCGGATTCGAAGAAAGGTGCCAATTTCGTTCTGTCTTCGGATTCGAAGAAGAAACGGATCAATTTCGATTTGTATTAGAAAAAGGAGTTGTTTTTATATGTCTGCCTCTCGTGAGATAATAGTAAATCGGCCGGTTTACGGATTCTGCACCGGCTTGAACAAGATTCGGAAGCCTCCTCCGTCTCCGTCTCTTTTTTGGGTAGTATCGGAGTTCTTTTGCGAGTAGGATCGGAGGAGTCTATAACAAGTTGAGGCTGAGCGTTCACCATTGTCGCGATATCGTCGTTTCAGTAATTATTATCTCTGCTTATTGCATCGCCATGAAGCTTAATAGGTGTCGCCGCGGCCTTAGTGATGTAAGTTGTTTGATGTTTTGTTGCTGTAATTTTTCATCTGATGGAAGTCAATTTATCGATCCATCGCCGATTACTAATTTTTCCATCTGGCAAAATGCAGTCGGGGACAGGAGCTGCTAATGGGGGCTCGCTAAGCGAGCTGCCTGCTGAAGTACAAGCTTGTAATGGGGACAAGCTAAGGGAGCTGCCTGCTGACTTAGAAGCAGGCAATAGGGACAGGCTAAGCGAGCTGCCTGCTGATTTGCTGCTTAACATTCTGGAGAGGGTGGGTACGCTCGATGCTGTAAAAACCTGCATACTTTCCAAAAAAATGCAGAAGCTGCCCACTATGCTCTCGCAGATCGTGATTGATCTTAGCACCGATGACTTGGTCCGAATTCACACCGTCGTGGCCAATGTTACGAACAAGATCCTCAATGCAAGGTCTTCGAAGATCACCATTCGTAAGCTGAAGCTCAAATTCTTTTTGAGTCCTTCTCACTGTCTCTCCATCGGCAAATGTGTTGGCCTCGCCATGGCGGACCAGAAAGTGGACTCAGCCGAGTTTGAGATCTTGACGCCCACGAATGGTCATCTTTGCACCGAAGCCTACCGCCTGTTCTTTGCTCAGCAGTTCAATGATTTTTTTCGTGATTGTCCAGACGCATTTGCTGGCCTCACGGGGCTGCATCTACAATACATGAGGTTTGGTGAATCAGACATAACCAACATCCTAAGCTATTGCAAGCAGCTGGAGTCACTATCTTTGTTCATGTGTGACGAGGGGGTCTCTTCGGTGCTGCGTGTAGAACACGCACGACTCGTGGAGCTTGTTATCTCCCATTGTGAATTCAAAACAGTGGAGCTCACCTTTCTACCAAAGCTCCAGCGGATGACCTTTAATAGTTGGCCCTCCTGTGCTGAACATCCCTTGGCTCTTGGTTTTGTCCCTGAGCTTTCGAAGCTGAGCCTTGCTAAGGCATGTTTTTCACACAAGACACTCAAGCTAAGCCAGCTGCTTGCTAATGTCCTCTCCGTAAACGATCTATCCCTAGAATTTCAAAGTGAAAAGGTACTCACTCCAATCATCTCCATCCCATTCTCATTGTATGCCTATTATATGCAACAGTAGAAACTTATGCGTTACTTGAGGATTCAATTTATGAATGACTTGCTCTCATTGTAAATTTGTTTTATCTGTCCCAGATTTGGATTCGACCAGAATCCCCGAAAGTGCTTTCACCTTGGCTTGCCAAACTACGGTTTGTGAATCTGGACAATCTTCCCGAAGAATGTGATATTGCCTGGACAATGTTCCTTCTTGAAGCTGCACCGTTTGTGGTGGAGTTTTGCATCACGGTATGGGATCATAAGTGCCACATGGAGTCCCAAAAAAGTTACTCCGAGAAAACTGATGTGAAGTGGGAGCCATCTGACCCTGATTTCAAGCATAAGAATCTAGCCAAGTTAACCATATATGGCTTTCAGTCCGATGATAACTTCACAGGACACATCAGGCGTGTCATGGAGGCTGCTGTGAATATCAAGGAGGTATCTCTGCATGACAGGAAGGTGTGCAAGGTTTGCGCCGTCAAGTTTCCTCATGTCGAGGTTCGTCCTTCGAGTTATCCACGGACCAGCGATGAGAAGAATTTGTTGAGAAATAAAATCACAGAGGCGTTGCCGAAGGCTTCTCCTGCTGTGATTCACTTCCACTCATAAGGTCAAGTTTTACAAATCAATAAATCATTCACGGCAGCCATGATTTATCCTGTGTGTGGTTGGAAGGAGTCCCTGAACTCCAAAATCCAATTAGTAGCCACAGCATCAGTATTTTCTGCTGATGAAGCTAGCTAAGCTTGTATATTGCCTAATTGGCTGCCATGTAAGAAATGCAATATCCTTGCTACCAATTTGTTGGAACAACAACTCTTTTAACTATTTTGCTTGTTCATGTATCTTCTTTTAAGTGCTCTTTTTTCTGCTGTGGTCGTGCAGTAAGTTGCCTGTGTTGAATACAGCCAATATTCAGTACGAGTAATGTTCTGTTTTTTTTTCTGTCTTTCATATATGATAGCCACAGCAAAGTTTGCTGAGAATAACAGTATTGCTGGAAAAAGAAATACATGTAGAGAAAAAAAAATCATGCGCAATGTGGTGGTTGCCAGCGCCACTCTGCCGCTGAGATGGTCTCTGCTGATCAACCAGTTCATCGTCGATCTCTGTACCTTGTGGTGAAATTCGATGTGGTAGTGCGAGATGTTGGGTTAGCGAAGCGTAATCAGATTTGATTGTCTCGATCACAAGATTTGTCTGTCGTGATTTGGGGTGTTTCACATGCCTCCTGGAGCAAACAATTTGTCGATTTTGCTGCATTCAAGATGTATATCATGGATTGCGAATGAAGAGCACAAGACTACATGTGCCGAGCATGAACAGTTAAAGATCCGCGGCACGCGCTCGTACAAGGACGAATTAATATAACAACCGTTGAGTATCCTCGCATACACACTTTGCTACGAATTTCAAAATCAACAAGAACTAATGTTTCACAATATTCAAATACAGTTAATCTAGTGAACATTAGGACATGCATTCATGGTGCAGTCCATGATCTGAACCAAATTAGGGGCAGCAGGATCACTGCACTTACCATCAGCCACACACAGGCCAAAGTTTCAGCAAGAAACCACCAAAAACAGGAAGATAGACAAACTGCAGCAAACCACAACAAGGAAATGAAAACATGGCCCAGACGACTGCAAATCTAGATATTCGGTCCAGGGAGAAAACCAGTTGAACACAAAAAACCATGACATAAGCTAGTGACAATCAGAGCAGTGATTGTTTATTTCTTGATACCACATCCAAAAGCCATCAGAACAAACAAATAACAGATTGGAAAAAATAAATCTGAGCAGCTTCCCTTTATTGAAGAATCATTTCAAGATAGAACATTTACAGAAACACAAGTGTGAAAGGAGAAAGTATGCGGCGGTTAGGTAGCTCCAGATCATTAGTTAGTGCTCGAATGACACAATTTCAGCAACATTTTCTTTACACCTGCGAGAGCTGTTGTGGAAAATTTCATTTCATGGGAAGTTGTGCAGCCATTCCTAATTATGAACAGAAGTGCAACCGATGATACACTCATGATGCTAGTTATCAGGATACTACTGCACTATATGCACAGATGAGAAATCAGAGAGGCCCAAGAAGCTCAAATACCTTGCACTAATTCAGAAAGATACTAATTCAGCCATGGTTTCATTTGAGAAAGCCCGGGAACCATAGAGCATAAAATGAACTGCACTCAGATAAATTAGTCTGACACCCACAACTCATACATATTATCAATTTTGTGCAGATAATTATCTAAGCAGACATGAGCTCTGGGATTACTCTGTTTTTGCATAACAAGAAGTTTGCATGAAACGATGTCAACTTTGTGCAGATAATTATCTCAATGTATGATAACCTGATCGCAACAATCATTCAGCAGATCAAATTTTATTCCCAAAACCACCATCAACAACAAAAGACAGATGTCCTAGTATAGAGAGATGAAAACAAAATCTGTCTGGTCAAAACTATGTGTACAGCAGGGAAAACTGTGTATTGTTACTAGCTAGGAATTCAACACCTGATGCAAAAAAAAGGCTAGGTTTCTAATGGCATGCCTAGATACAACGTTTATATTTCTAATGTTTATAGGCATCAAACATAGTAAATCGAACAATTGTTCCTTTTCTCTATGGGATATCAAACAATTATTCCTGGTCTTCCCCTAAAGCTGAACCTGTTGCATTTCTCGTACTGTGAGCCATACTAAATAGGCACAGAAGATTGACTACAAATTCATGGAAGCTGCAAACCTAATGGGTGCTAAACTGCTAATTAACAGGATTTAAAAAAACAGCTAACAACATGGCAGAAAACCCAAAACCCAGCCATGGCAAATCACCCACAAAATAAACTTGCAGATATGGGAAAACATAAGCACCATGATAGGTCAAACAGATACTACAAATTCTCAGTCAAAAGAGAAAAATGAGGTCAGGTGATATGTCATGCAAAATAGATCAAAAAAAGGATTGCAGGTAACCATAAGAACTTAGTCACTTCAGATCAGAAGTTATATCATCATAGTATAGCTCAATTCAACCTCCCAGAGCTAGTTCAAGACAACCTTATAGCAGTAGCATATTTCAACTCAAGCTAACAGAGTTTGTATTATTGAATTGAAAAAAGCATCCTTCCCAGCATATTTTGCCTTGAAACTCGCGGTTGACAGAAATGTTGAAGACTTGTCCTACATAGGATCACACATTTTCATTACACATCATTAGTAGGAATTCAACAGAATTAACAATAACTAGAAAGAACCACCTTTGTGACATGCAAAATTTAGATTCACACACAGCAATTTTTAATTTTGGATTGAAAGAACTTTGATGTGACAGGCAAAACACGCTTGCAACATTGTCTCCATTACAGCCAAAAGAGCAGCCTAACCAGCATAGGATCATCACTAGACCTCAACTACATTGGACTAAAACAGCCAAAGAAATTATCAGCCAACAAGACAGATTGAGGCAAACTCTGATGCACCCAAAGGAATGATTCACACAACAAATATGAAAAACTCACCTGCTTTCAAAACTCTACAACATCCTCATATACCAAACTTAGACGTCCTTGGCAGCCTTGCCGTTGAAGAGACCTACGCAATGAAGTCAAAATTTTTAGGGAAAGAATCTCGTTACGTATTTAAGCACACAAAATTAGAGAATGGTCCTACCCGCAAACTCAATGTACTCAAGCGACGATAGGAACTCATGATGTGAAACCACATTAAAGGTAAATTCCTCATGAAACAACAGCTCCAGGTCTAGAGGCAATAATAAAGTTATTATTTATTTCCTTATATCATGATAAATGTTTATTATTCATGCTAGAATTGTATTAACCGGAAACATAATACATGTGTGAATACATAGACAAACTTAGTGTCACTAGTATGCCTCTACTTGACTAGCTCGTTAATCAAAGATGGTTATGTTTCCTGACCATAAACAAAGAGTTGTTATTTGATTAACGGGATCACATCATTAGGTGAATGATCTGATTGACATGACCCATTCCATTAGCTTAGCACCCGATCGTTTAGTATGTTGCTATTGCTTTCTTCATGACTTATACATGTTCCTATGACTATGAGATTATGCAACTCCCGTTTGCCGGAGGAACACTTTGTGTGCTACCAAACGTCACAACGTAACTGGGTGATTATAAAGGAGCTCTACAGGTGTCTCCAATGGTAGATGTTGGGTTGGCGTATTTCGAGAATAGGATTTGTCACTCCGATTGTCGGAGAGGTATCTCTGGGCCCTCTCGGTAATGCACATCACATAAGCCTTGCAAGCATTGCAACTAATAAGTTAGTTGTGAGATGATGTATTACGGAACGAGTAAAGAGACTTGCCGGTAACGAGATTGAACTAGGTATTGGATACCGACGATCGAATCTCGGGCAAGTAACATACCGATGACAAAGGGAACAACGTATGTTGTTATGCGGTCTGATCGATAAAGATCTTCGTAGAATATGTAGGAGCCAATATGGGCATCCAGGTCCCGCTATTGGTTATTGACCGGAGATGTGTCTCAGTCATGTCTACATTGTTCTCGAACCGTAGGGTCCGCACGCTTAACGTTACGATGACAGTTATTATGAGTTTATGCATTTTGATGTACCGAAGTTAGTTTGGAGTCCCGGATGTGATCACGGACATGACGAGGAGTCTCGAAATGGTCGAGACATAAAGATTGATATATTGGACGGCTATATTCAGACACCGGAAGTGTTCCGGGTGATTTCGGAGAAAACCGGAGAGCCGGAGGGTTACCGGAACCCTACCGGGAGAAGTAATGGGCCATATGGGCTTTAGTGGAGAGAGAGAGAGGGGCTGCCAGAGGTGGGCTGCGCGCCACCTCCTCCCTGGTCCGAATTGGACTAGGAGAGGGGGGCGGCGCCCCCCCCTTTCCTTCTCCCTCTCCACCTCTTTCCCCCTCCTAGTAGGAGTCCTACTCCTACTAGGAGGAGGACTCCTCCTTGGCGCACCACACTTGGCCGGCCGGCCTCCTCCCCTTGCTCCTTTATATACGGGGGCAGGGGGCACCCCTAGACACAAGTTGATCCACGTGATCGTTCCTTAACCGTCTGCGGTGCCCCCTGCCACCATATTCCACCTCGATCATATCGTTGTAGTGCTTAGGCGAAGCCCTGCGTCGGTAGTACATCATCATCGTCACCACGCCGTTGTGCTAACGGAACTCATCCCCGAAGCTTTGCTGGATCGGAGCCCGGGGAGCGTCATCGAGCTGTACGTGTGCTAAGAACTCGGAGGTGCCGGAGTAACGGTGCTTGGATCGGTCGGATCGGGAAGACGTACGACTACTTCCTCTACGTTGTGTCAACACTTTCGTTGCGATCTACGAGGGTACGTAGATAACACTCTCCCCCCTCGTTGCTATGCATCACCATGGGAGTAGGACTCCCCTGCGCCTCCTCTCCCTGGCCGGCCGGCTCCCCCTCCTCCAACCTTTATATACGGGGGCAGGGGGCACCCCAAGACACACAACTTGATCCTTGAGATCGTTCCTTAGCCGTGTGCGGTGCCCCCTGCCACCAAATTCCACCTCGATCGTACCGTTACAGTGCTTAGGCGAAGCCCTGGGTCGGTAGTACATCAAGATCGTCATCACGCCGTCGTGCTGCCGGAACTCTTCCTCGACGCTTTGCTGGATCGGAGCCCGAGGAACGTCATCGAGCTGAACGTGTGCTAAGAACTCGGAGGTGCCGGAGTAACGGTGCTTGGATCGGTCGGATCGGGAAGAAGACGTACGACTACTTCCTCTACGTTGTGTGATCGCTTCCGCAGTCGGTCTGCGTTGGTACGTAGACAACACTCTCCCCTCTCGTTGCTGTGCATCACCATGATCTTGCGTGTGCGTAGGAAAATTTTCGAAATTACTGCGTTCCCCAACAGTGGCATCCGAGCCTAGGTTTTATGGTTTGATGTTATATGCACGAGTAGAACACAAGTGAGTTGTGGGCGATATAAGTCATACTGCCTACCAGCATGTCATACTTTGGTTCGGCGGTATTGTTGGATGAAGCGGCCCGGACCGACATTACGCGTACGCTTACGCGAGACCGGTTTCCCCGACGTGCTTTGCACAAAGGTGACTTGCGGGTGACTGTTTCTCCAACTTTAGTTGAACCGAGTGTGGCTACGCCCGGTCCTTGCGAAGGTTAAAACGGAGTCAAATTGACAAACTATCGTTGTGGTTTTGATGCGTAGGTGAGATTGGTTCTTACTTAAGCCCGTAGCAGCCACGTAAAACTTGCAACAACAAAATAGAGGACGTCTAACTTGTTTTTGCAGGGCATGTTGTGATGTGATATGGTCAAGACATGATGCTAAATTTTATTGTATGAGATGATCATGTTTTGTAACCGAGTTATCGGCAACTGGCAGGAGCCATATGGTTGTCGCTTTATTGTATGCAATGCAATCGCGATGTAATGCTTTACTTTATCACTAAGCGGTAGCGATAGTCGTGGAAGCATAAGATTGGCGAGACGACAACGATGCTATGATGGAGATCAAGGTGTCGCGCCGGTGACGATGGTGATCACGACGGTGCTTCGGAGATGGAGATCACAAGCACAAGATGATGATGGCCATATCATATCACTTATAATGATTGCATGTGATGTTTATCCTTTATGCATCTTATCTTGCTTTGATTGACGGTAGCATTATAAGATGATCTCTCACTAAATTATCAAGAAGTGTTCTCCCTGAGTATGCACCGTTGCGAAAGTTCTTCGTGCTGAGACACCACGTGATGATCGGGTGTGATAGGCTCTACGTTCAAATACAATGGGTGCAAAACAGTTGCACGCGCGGAATACTCAGGTTATACTTGACGAGCCAAGCATATACAGATATGGCCTCGGAACACGGAGACCGAAAGGTCGAGCGTGAATCATATAGTAGATATGATCAACATAGTGATGTTCACCAATGAAACTACTCCATCTCATGTGATGATCGGACATGGTTTAGTTGATTTGGATCACGTGATCACTTAGAGGATTAGAGGGATGTCTATCTAAGTGGGAGTTCTTAAATTTGATTAATTGAACTTAAATTTATCATGAACTTAGTACCTGATAGTATCTTGCTTGTTTATGTTTGATTGTAGATAGATGGCTCGTGCTGTTGTTCCGTTGAATTTTAATGCGTTCCTTGAGAAAGCAAAGTTGAAAGATGATGGTAGCAATTACACGGACTGGGTCCGTAACTTGAGGATTATCCTCATTGCTGCATAGAAGAATTACGTCCTGGAAGCACCGCTGGGTGCCAGGCCTGCTGCTGGAGCAACACCAGATGTTATGAACGTCTGGCAGAGCAAAACTGATGACTACTAAATAGTTTAGTGTGCCATGCTTTACGGCTTAGAATCGGGACTTCAACGACGTTTTGAACGTCATGGAGCATATGAGATGTTCCAGGAGTTGAAGTTAATATTTCAAGCAAATGCCCGGATTGAGAGATATGAAGTCTCCAATAAGTTCTATAGCTGCAAGATGGAGGAGAACAGTTCTGTCAGTGAGCATATACTCAAAATGTTTGGGTATAATAATCACTTGATTCAATTGGGAGGTAATCTTCTAGATGATTGCGTCATTGACAGAATTCTCCAATCACTGCCACCAAGCTACAAGAGCTTTGTGATGAACTATAATATGCAAGGGATGAACAAGACTATTCCCGAGCTCTTCGCGATGCTGAAAGCTGCGGAGGTAGAAATCAAAAAGGAGCATCAAGTGTTGATGGTTAACAAAACCACTAGTTTCAAGAAAAATGGCAAAGGGAAGAAGAAGGGGAACTTTAAAAAGAAAGGCAAGCAAGTTGCTGCTCAAGAGAAGAAACCCAAGTCTGGACCTAAGCCTGAAACTGAGTGCTTCTACTGCAAGCAGACTGGTCACTGGAAGCGGAACTGCCCTAAGTATTTGGCGGATAAGAAGGATGGCAAGGTGAACAAAGGTATATGTGATATACATGTTATTGATGTGTACCTTACTAATGCTCGCAATATCACCTGGGTATTTGATACTGGTTCTGTTGCTAATATTTGCAACTCGAAACAGGGACTACGGATTAAGCGAAGATTGGCTAAGGACGAGGTGACGATGCGCGTGGGAAACGGTTCCAAAGTCGATGTGATCGCAGTCGGCACGCTACCTCTACATCTACCTTCGGGATTAGTATTAGACCTAAATAATTGTTATTTGGTGCCAGCGTTGAGCATGAACATTATATCTGGATCTTGTTTAATGCGAGACGGTTATTCATTTAAATTAGAGAATAATGGTTGTTCTATTTATATGAGTAATATCTTTTATGGTCATGCACCCTTGAAGAGTGGTCTATTCTTATTGAATCTCGATAGTAGTGATACACATATTCATAATGTAGAAGCCAAAAGATGCAGAGTTGATAATGATAGTGCAACTTATTTGTGGCACTGCCGTTTAGGTCATATCGGTGTAAAGCGCATGAAGAAACTCCATACTGATGGACTTTTGGAACCACTTGATTATGAATCACTTGGTACTTGCGAACCGTGCCTCATGGGCAAGATGACTAAAACACCGTTCTCCGGTACCATGGAGAGAGCAACAGATTTGTTGGAAATCATACATACAGATATATGTGGTCCGATGAATATTGAGGCTCGTGGCGGATATCGTTATTTTCTCACCTTCACAGATGACTTAAGCAGATATGGGTATATCTACTTAATGAAACATAAGTCTGAAACATTTGAAAAGTTCAAAGAATTTCAGAGTGAAGTTGAAAATCATCGTAACAAGAAAATAAAGTTTCTACGATCTGATCGTGGAGGAGAATATTTGAGTTACGAGTTTGGTGTACATTTGAAAAATTGTGGTATAGTTTTGCAACTCACGCCACCCGGAACACCACAGCGTAATGGTGTGTCCGAACATCGTAATCGTACTTTACTAGATATGGTGCGATCTATGATGTCTCTTACTGATTTACCGCTATCGTTTTGGGGATACGCTCTAGAGACGGCCGCATTCACGTTAAATAGGGCACCATCAAAATCCGTCGAGACGACGCCTTATGAACTGTGGTTTGGTAAGAAACCGAAGTTGTCGTTTCTAAAAGTTTGGGGCTGCGATGCTTATGTGAAAAAGCTTCAACCTGATAAGCTCGAACCCAAATCGGAGAAATGTGTCTTCATAGGATATCCAAAGGAAACTATTGGATACACCTTCTATCACAGATCCGAAGGCAAGACTTTTGTTGCTAAATTCGGAAACTTTCTGGAGAAGGTGTTTCTCTCGAAAGAAGTGAGTGGGAGGAAAGTAGAACTTGACGACGTAACTGTACCTGCTCCTTTATTGGAAAGTAGTACATCACAGAAAACTGTTTCTGCGACACCTACACCAATAAGTGAGGAAGTTGATGATAATGATCATGAAACTTCAGGACAAGATACTACTGAACCTCGTAGTTCAACCAGAGTGAGATCCGCGCCAGAGTGGTACGGTAATCTAGTTCTGTAAGTCATGCTACTAGATCATGATGAACCTACGAACTATGAAGAAGCGATGGTGAGCCCAGATTCCGCAAAATGGCTTGAAGCCATGAAATCTGAGATGGGATCCATGTATGAGAACAAAGTATGGACTTTGGTTGACTTGCCCGATGATCGGTAAGCAATTGAGAATAAATGGATCTTCAAGAAGAAGACTGACGCAGACGGTAATATTACTGTCTATAAAGCTCGACTTGTCGCAAAAGGTTTTCGACAAGTTCAAGTGGTTGACTATGATGAGACCTTCTCACCCGTAGCGATGCTTAAGTCTGTCCGAATCATGTTAGCAATTGCCGCATTTTATGATTATGAAATTTGGTAGATGGATGTCAAAACTGCATTCCTGAATGGATTTCTGGAAGAAGAGTTGTATATGATGCAACCGGAAGGTTTTGTCGATCCAAAGGGAGCTAACAAAGTGTGCAAGCTCCAGCGATCCATTTATGGACTGGTGCAAGCCTCTCGGAGTTGGAATAAACGCTTTGACAGTGTGATCAAAGCATTTGGTTCTATACAGACTTTTGGAGAAGTCTGTACTTACAAGAAAGTGAGTGGGAGCTCTGTAGCATTTCTGATATTATATGTGGATGACATATTACTGATCGGAAATGATATAGAATTTCTGAATAGCATAAAGGGATACTTGAATAAGAGTTTTTCGATGAAAGACCTCGGTGAAGCTGCTTACATATTAGGCATAAAGATCTATAGAGATAGATCAAAACGCTTAATTGGACTTTCACAAAGCACATACCTTGACAAGATTTTGAAAATTTTCAAAATGGATCAAGCAAAGAAAGGGTTCTTGCCTGTGTGAAGTTGAGTCAGACTCAATGCCCGACCACTGCAGAAGATAGAGAGAAAATGAAAGATGTTCCCTATGCTTCAGCCATAGGCTCTATCATGTATGCAATGCTGTGTACCAGACCTGATGTGTGCCTTGCTATAAGCTTAGCAGGGAGGTACCAAAGTAATCCAGTAGTGGATCACTGGACAGCAGTCAAGAACATCCTGAAATACCTGAAAAGGACTAAGGATATGTTTCTCGTATATGGAGGTGACAAAGAGCTCATTGTAAACGGTTACGTTGATGCAAGCTTTGACACTGATCCGGACGATTCTAAATCGCAAACCGGATACGTGTTTACATTAAACGGTGGAGCTGTCAGTTGGTGTAGTTCTAAACAAAGCATCGTAGCGGGATCTACATGTGAAGCGGAGTACATAGCTGCTTCGGAAGCAGTAAACGAAGGAGTCTGGATGAACAATACTGGTGCAATTGCCTTGGCAAAGGAATCCAGATTTCACAAGAGAACCAAGCACATCAAGAGACGCTTCAATTCCATCTGGGATCTAGTCCAGGTGGGAGACATAGAGATTTGCAAGATACATACGGATCTGAATGTTGCAGACCCGTTGACTAAGCCTCTTCCGCGAGCAAAACATGATCAACACCAAGGCTCCATGGGTGTTAGAATCATTACTATGTAATCTAGATTATTGACTCTAGTGCAAGTGGGAGACTGAAGGAAATATGCCCTAGAGGCAATAATAAAGTTATTATTTATTTCCTTTTATCATGATAAATGTTTATTATTCATGCTAGAATTATATTAACCGGAAACATAATACATGTGTGAATACATAGACAAACTTAGTGTCACTAGTATGCCTCTACTTGACTAGCTCGTTAATCAAAGATGGTTATGTTTCCTGACCATAAACAAAGAGTTGTTATTTGATTAACGGGATCACATCATTAGGTGAATGATCTGATTGACATGACCCATTCCATTAGCTTAGCACCCGATTGTTTAGTATGTTGCTATTGCTTTCTTCATGACTTATACATGTTCCTATGACTATGAGATTATGCAACTCCCGTTTGCCGGAGGAACACTTTGTGTGCTACCAAACGTCACAACGTAATTGGGTGATTATAAAGGAGCTCTACAGGTGTCTCCAATGGTAGATGTTGGGTTGGCGTATTTCGAGAATAGGATTTGTCACTCCGATTGTCGGAGAGGTATCTCTGGGCCCTCTCGGTAATGCACATCACATAAGCCTTGCAAGCATTGCAACTAATAAGTTAGTTGCGATATGATGTATTACGGAACGAGTAAAGAGACTTGCCGGTAACGAGATTGAACTAGGTATTGGATACCGACAATCGAATCTCGGGCAAGTAACATACCGATGACAAAGGGAACAACGTATGTTGTTATGCGGTCCGACCGATAAAGATTTTCGTAGAATATGTAGGAGCCAATATGGGCATCCAGGTCCCGCTATTGGTTATTGATCGGAGATGTGTCTCAGTCATGTCTACATTGTTCTCGAACCGTAGGGTCCGCACGCTTAACGTTACGATGACAGTTATTATGAGTTTATGCATTTTGATGTACCGAAGTTAGTTCGGAGTCCCGGATGTGATCATGGACATGACGAGGAGTCTCGAAATGGTCGAGACATAAAGATTGATATATTGGACGGCTATATTCGGACACCGGAAGTGTTCCGGGTGATTTCGGAGAAAACCGGAGAGCCGGAGGGTTACCGGAACCCTATCGGGAGAAGTAATGGGCCATATGGGCTTTAGTGGAGAGAGAGAGGGGCTGCCAGAGGTGGGTCGCGCGCCACCTCCTCCCTGGTCCGAATTGGACTAGGAGAGGGGGGCGCCGCCCCCCCTTTCCTTCTCCCTCTCCACCTCTTTCCCCCTCCTAGTAGGAGTCCTACTCCTACTAGGAGGAGGACTCCTCCTTGGCGCGCCACACCTGGCCGGCCGGCCTCCTCCCCTTGCTCCTTTATATACGGGGGCAGGGGGCACCCCTAGACACAAGTTGATCCACGTGATCGTTCCTTAGCCGTGTGCGGTGCCCCCTGCCACCATATTCCACCTCGATCATATCGTTGTAGTGCTTAGGCGAAGCCCTGCGTCGGTAGTACATCATCATCGTCACCACGCTGTTGTGCTGACGGAACTCATCCCCGAAGCTTTGCTAGATCGGAGCCCGGGGAGCATCATCGAGCTGTACGTGTGCTAAGAACTTGGAGGTGCTGGAGTAACGGTGCTTGGATCGGTCGGATCGGGAAGACGTACGACTACTTCCTCTATGTTGTGTCAACACTTCCGTTGCGATCTATGAGGGTACGTAGATAACACTCCCCCCTCTCGTTGCTATGCATCACCATGATCTTGCGTGTGTGTAGGATTTTTTTTGAAATTACTGCGTTCCCCAACACTAACACCCATGGAGTCTTGGTGCTGATCATGTTTTGCTTATGAGAGAGGCTTAGTCAATGGGTCTGCAACATTCAGATCCGTGTGTATCTTGAAAATCTCTATGTCTCCCTCCTTAACTTGATCGCGGATGGAATTGAAGCGTCTCTTGATGTGCTTGGTTCTCTTGTGAAATCTGGATTCCTTTGCCAAGGCAATTGCACCAGTATTGTCACAAAAGATTTTCATTGGACCCGATGCAGTAGGTATTACACCTAGATCGGATATGAACCCCTTCATCCAGACTCCTTCATTTGCTGGTTCCGAAGCAGCTATGTACTCCGCTTCACATGTAGATCCCGCCACGAGGCTCTGCTTGGAACTGCACCAACTGACAGCTCCACCATTCAATATAAATATGTATCCGGTTTGTGACTTAGAGTCATCCGGATCAATGTCAAAGCTTGCATCGACGTAACCATTTACGACGAGCTCCTTGTCACCTCCATAAACGAGAAGCATATCCTTAGTCCTTTTCAGGTATTTCAGAATGTTCTTGACCGTTGTCCAGTGATCCACTCCTGGATTACTTTGGTACCTCCCTGCTAAACTAATAGCAAGGCACACAACATTGCATACATGATAGAACCTATGGCTGAGGCATAGGAAATGACTTCCATTTTCTCTCTATCTTCTGCAGTGGTCGGGCATTGAGTCTGACTCAACTTCACACATTGTAACACAGGCAAGAATCCTTTCTTTGACTGGTCCATTTTGAACTTCTTCAAAACTTTATCAAGGTATGTGCTTTGTGAAAGTCCAATTAAGCGTCTTGATCTAGCTCTGTAGATCTTGATGCCCAATATATAAGCAGCTTCACCGAGGTCTTTTATTGAAAATTCTTATTCAAGTATCCTTTTATGCTATCCGGAAATATCATTTCCGATCAACAATATGTCATCCACATGTAATATCAGAAATGCTACAGAGCTCCCACTTACTTTCTTGTAAATACAAACTTTTCCAAAAGTCTTTATAAAATCATATGCTTTGATCACACTATCAAAGCGTATATTCCAACTCCGAGGGGCTTGCACCAGTCCATAAATGAATCGTTGGAGCTTGCACACTTTGTTAGCACCTTTTGGATCGACAAAACCTTCTGGTTGCATCATATACAACTCTTTTTTAAGACATCCATTAAGGAATGCAGTTTTGACATCCATTGGCCAAATTTCATAATCATAAAATGCGGCAATTGCTAACATGATTCAGATAGACTTAAGCATCGCTACGGATGAGAAGGTCTCATCGTAGTCAACTCCTTGAACTTGTCGAAAACCTTTCGCAACAAGTCAAGCTTTGTAGACAGTAACATTACCGTCAGCGTCAGTCTCCTTCTTGAAGGTCCATTTATTCTCTATGGCATGCCGATCATCGAGCAAGTCAACCAAAGTCCATAGTTTGTTCTCATACATGGATCCCATCTCAGATTTCATGGCCTCAAGCCATTTCGCGGAATCTGGGCTCATCATCGCTTCCTCATAGTTCGTAGGTTCGTCATGATCAAGTAACATGACTTCTAGAACAGGATTACCGTACCACTCTAGTGCGGATCTTACTCTGGTTGACCTACGAGGTTTGGTAGTAACTTGATCAGAAGTTTCATGATCATCATCATTAGCTTCCTCACTAATTGGTGTAGGAATCACTAGAACTGATTTATGTGATTAACTACTTTCCAATTCGGGACAAGGTACAATTAGCTCATCAAGTTATACTTTCCTCCCACTCACTTCTTTCGAGAGAAACTCCTTCTCTAGAAAGGATCCATTCTTAGCAACGAATATCTTGCCTTCAGATCTATGATAGAAGGTGTACCCAACAGTCTCCTTTGGGTATCCTATGAAGACACATTTCTCCGATTTGAGCTTGAGCTTATCAGGTTGAAGTTTTTTCACATAAGCATCACAACCCAAACTTTAAGAAACGACAACTTGGGTTTCTTGCCAAACCACAGTTCATATGGTGTCGCCTCAACGGATTTAGATGGTGCCCTATTTAACGTGAATGCAGTCGTCTCTAAAGCATAACCCCAAAATAATAACGGTAATCAGTAAGAGACATCATAGATTGCATCATATCTAATAAAGTACGGTTACGACATTCGGACACACCATTACGCTGTGGTGTTTCAGGTGGCGTGAGTTGCGAAACTATTCCACTTTGTTTCAAATGAAGACCAAAATCATAACTCAAATATTCACCTGCACGATCAGATCGTAGAAATTTTATTTTCTTGTTACGATGATTTTCCACTTCACTCTGTAATTCTTTGAACTTTTCAAATGTTTCAGACTTATGTTTCATCAAGTAGATATACCCATATCTGCTCAAATCATCTGTGAAGGTCAGAAAATAACGATACCCGCCGCGAGCCTCAACACTCATCGGACCGCATACATCAGTATGTATTATTTCCAACAAGTCTGTTGCTCGCTCCATTATTCCAGAGAACGGAGTCTTAATCATCTTTCCCATGAGGCATGGTTCGAAAGTATCAAGTGATTTCAAAAGTCCATCAGCATGGAGTTTCTTCATGCGCTTTACACGAATATGACCTGATACGTCTCCAACGTATCTATAATTTTTGATTGTTCCATGCTATATTATATTCTGTTTTGGACATTATTGGGATTTATTATACACTTTTATATTATTTTTGGGACTAACCTATTAACCGGAGGTCCATCCCAGAATTGTTGTTTTTTGCCTATTTCAGAGTTTCACAGAAAAAGAATATCAAACGGAGTCCAAACGAAATGAAACCTTCGGGAACGTGATTTTCGGAACGGACGTGATAGAGGACTTGGACTTGGACCCTACTTTCAGTGCATTCAGCAGTAGACGGGAGATTTACATGGCATACGGCCATAATCATCACATGCAGAAACTACTTTCAGTGCATTCAGCAGTAGACGAGAGATTTACATGACATACGGCCATAATCAACACATGCGGAAACTACTTTCAGTGCATTCAGCAGGAGACGAGACATTTACACGACATACGGCCATAATCATCACGTAGTTCACTTCGGTAGAGACAATGGATTATTTTATAGAAAAACAAGGTTCTTGATACTGGACTTGAGATGCTAGTCAAAATCTTCAGGCCTTCGATGCTGATGAGCCTGCATTAGAACAAACAAGATTGTCAAATAATATCTACATCAAAGTCTGGAAACTACGCTTCTAAACGCATTCCACAAAGAAATCAGGAATGCAAAATGCAGAAACAAAGATCAACGACACAAGATCTAAATGACCAATAAATATTCTAGAAGCTAAAACCAGTTCTCAAGTGGGGTCAACTTTTCGCTACAGTATGGTTAATGCGAGCAGAGATGGTTAAAAGAATATTACAATTAATGTTTCATTATTTTAACATTTTACACAAAAAACTTGACTAGTTCAGAATTCATAGTGGTTAATGCGAGCAGAGATGGTTAGATTTTTTTTACAATTATTGTTTCATTATTTTAACATTTTACACAAAAAACTTGACTAGTTCAGAATTCATAGTGCAGGAGCACTTTTTCAGAAGTCACTTTCCAAAGATGTAGTCCTTGTGAACTCAGCACAGCAAAGCAGAAAGAAAAGAAAATTAAATCCAAGGTGATCATGAGATACCTTGGTTATTTTAAGTTAGAGAATATGAGTTGCTGTCACATACAAACATTGAAGGTGTAATTTTATAGCATATACCTTCCTTAAGATCTAATCCAGCATAAAGGGACAGAGGATAAAACACAGACGCTTCAATGGCAATAACTTCAATATGCAAACTATATTTATCTTTAATCTGGCACACAAAAGATATTAGTCGTCTAATCCCATTTGCTAAGATATTTTGGTAAATTTAGGATGTATAGGCAATGAAAAGGCACTTTTAAAGAGGCATTTTCTCAACACAAGTCCCTTATGTTCTCATCATAGCAAACCAAGTTGATCTAGCACATAAAAGGTAGGAGTATCAGTCATCCAATCCCATTTGCTAAGATACATTGGTCAGTTCAGAATGCATAAGCAATGAACACAAGTCCCTTCTATTCTAATCACAGCAAACAAAGACCATGTTGTTTATTTAAGGAGTCAGGGTCACCCATGTAAGCAAATAAGCATATAATAAAAACCATGTGATCTCATCACAACAACAAACAGAAACAGTAGCAATCTAAAGATCAACCCTAGGTTCGATCCATCACATACCAGAAATAGTAGCAATCTAAAGCTCGACCTTGTCGTCGTCCTCTCCACCAAGCTTAGCTGTGTAACAATGAGAACTATTAGAACTAGTAGAAATCTAATTATGCTTGAAAAAAAACTACAAGTTGCATACCCGCAAGAAGGCCACCCTCATACTCAGTGTATTCCTCAGGAACATCTCCGCCATCAATGGGGGCGACCTCATTCAGAACTAATGCTTCCACGTCATCATCCTCGACATGTTCCTCCTCTGCTGTGTAACCAAAGAAAAAAATATTAGAATTTAATGAGCAATCTAACTATCCTTGACAGAAAGAACAATCTATAAATTGTGTACCCTGGTACTCAATTCCCAGCTCTGGAACATCCTCATCAATGGCAACCCCCTCCACTTCATTCACAGCAATTGGTTCAACGCCATTGTCCTCGAACAGCTGCTCCTCTTCCTCCACACCATCGTCCTCGAACAGCTGCTCTATGTCTTCATTTGCCTCAGGGAAACCAATGATAACATGGCCTGAAAAGTGAAAAGGATTTGTGGAGAGACTACAGTTAGTACAGCAAATATGTTACTAGACCTGTAAACTAACATATGATAGCTTCCAGTGTGCAGCAAAGAATAAAGAGGCAGCAAGTTCAAAAACTCACCATGGCGGGACCTATACGCACGGTTGTGCTTCTTGCGAGGGGTGAACTTCGGCACATGGACAGGAGCTTCAACCAGATCATACCAGTGATCTGCAAGTGATAAAGATCAGTCAAACTAACATAAGCAATGACAATAAAAAGGAGAACTGAGTCTGAATTTGCTCTGACCTGGAAACTCAGGGTAAAACCGGTGGCATCCGGACAAGGTAAACTTGGTGCACAGATCAGCCATCTTAGTGATCTGATGAAAATGCTGTCAGTTAGTCAATAATCATGAATTCAAACAGATCAAACTTAGTATGGCCTGCAGCCTACCACGCACCCAAATCAAAACCCTCCCGTCCCTGCTCCCAAATCTCAAAATCAAAGCAGAGGGACCAGTGGGTTCGTAGGAAAAGTGGCCTCAAGGTTACAGAATTTAAAAGGAGATCTAGACTAAGGTGGGTAAACCAACTGATGCATAAAGATAAAAAGGAGTGCAATGAGGCTCTGATACACCAACTCTTTCACAACTATGATGCGGAGGAAATCTGTAAAATCAAAATCCCCCAGACTGATGTTGGGGATTGCGTAGCGTGGCATGAGGAGAAGTCTGGCGTATTTTCTGTTCGCGGCGCCTACAAGCTGGGTTCACAGCTGAAGCAGCAAAGTAATATGACGGCCTCCAGTTCAGTTCGTGATGCAAAAGACAGGAGCATATGGGATTATATTTGGAAAGCTAAAGTGCCAGAAAAAGTTAGGATATTTGCTTGGCGGGTAGCCACTGAAACTCTGCCAACAAAAGAAAACAAGTCGAAAAGAGCGCTTGAGGTAGACAGCATCTGTAATATCTGTGGCATTGAGACGGAGAATGAATTTCATGCAGTGGTTAACTGCACTAAAGCCAAAGCGCCAAGGAGTGAAATGAGGGCATTTTGGGAACTGCCTGATGAAAATCGTTTTCGATTCACGGGTAATGATTGGTTACAGAACCTTCTCGGATCTTGTACTTGAGAAGAACGCTCTCGGATTCTCCTGCTCCTGTGGTGAGCCTGGTGGCTGCGGGAGGATTGTGTTCACGCAAAAGGGAGAGCGCTGGTTGGCCAGTCTGTCCAATTTCTAGTTAAATATGCAGAAGAAATCGGCAGTGGGATGCGCAGTATGGAGCTCCAGAACAATACTCAGGTGACTAATCAGTGCGACAGTCTTCCGATGAGTGTGAGGAGGACAGAGACTAAGAAGGGGAAACAGACAAGTGAAATGAGGCAACACTGCAGTCGAAGTGAGCGTCGTTTGGACAGTGTCCATGCAGACCTGTCGACGTGTTCAATGCAGCAAAACGTTCTGTCTGGGGGAGGCCAATGGAAATCACCGCCGGCAGGTTTCTGGAAACTGAACTCTGACGCATCTTTCATTCGGAGTTCCGGGGAAACGACTGCAGGTTTTATCGTCAGAAACTGCTTGGGCCAGGTCCCTGTTTCTGGGGACAGCGTATGCCGGCGTGCAAAGATGCAGAAGAAGCTGAGTTAACTGCTGTTCTGCATGGCCTTTTGGAGTCAAGTAAAAACTACAGGGGGGCGGTGTGTGTGTGGAGACGGACTGCTCCTCCATCCCTGCTATTCTGAATACCAAAACTAAAAACCAATCAGCACTATTGCCCCTCGTCATTGATATACGGGACCTTATGAATTTGTTCAAGGAGGTCACCATCACTGCCGTAGGAAGATCCAGCAACAGTATGGCTCATAATATGGCTGCGTTTGCCAGAATTCATGGAGATCACAAAGCCTTTGGAGATGTCCCTCTCGCTCTAAGAGATTCCCTTGGAACGAGAAAACCACAACACCGAAACTCTCGGAGCACCCCGTATCCTCTAGATTTGAACAACATTGGCACTCTCGGGCAGGCCATACCCTTTCCGACGGAAAAAATATCAGATCGAAACTATCGCCGTCGCACGTGCCCACGACGTAGCCCGTATGCCCTGGATTCGAACCGAAAACCCCAGCCCTCCAGCCCAAGCTAAAACCCTAGATTCCGACGAACAAGAACGATGGACTTGGAATCGTGGAACGTACCGCGCGGTCCACCGCTGAACCGAAGAGAAGAGAGGAGGAAGTCGGCCGGTCGGCTTCGTCGTCGGCGGCGGCGGCAGAAAGAAGACAGGAGAGCGGAGATGGGTGGGAGAAATGGGGAGGAGGTCGCTCGCTGGTGTGGTGGGCGTGCCTCGTCGCCACTCCACTTTTTTTTGGGCTTTGCGTTACTGGGCTAGAAGCTCGCTGGACAGGCCTACTCGGCACTTGTTCATCTTCACTTGACTTAATATGTTTAAAAAAAACTTGACTTAATAATATGTCTCAATTGTTTCAAAAATAATATGTCTCAAAAAAAACTTGACTTAATGGTGATCCTCAACAAAAAAATGGTGATCCTAAAGAAATTGTCTTTTTTAGACATAAAAAATTGACTTAATGGTCTGCCTAAAAATATTTTGAAAAAAATTATCTGCCAAAATATAATTGACTCTACTAAAAGAATTGACTTACATAAAAAAATATGCATTGACTTGGGTTGTTAGCTAGTTGGTCGATGATCCAGATTTTTTACGGACAAAGCAAAATACATTGTTACAAGATTTGAAGGAGATGCAAATTTTCAATCAGAAAAGGTGCAGAGCAATTCCTTTGAGTCAAATATACACGTGGCGTGTGAAAAAAAAATCACTAAGGGTCTAAATCCTCCAAATTTGTGTGCCAACCTTTTGAGTCAAAAAAAGGGGTAGTTCTGACAGGCAAAAACGCTGAAACAAAATCCGCGTTGCTATCTTCCCTTCACGAAGAGGCAAATGTTTCTACCCGCCCTTGGTCACCGATGAGTGGTGATCTCCACCCCTCTCCGCCCACTGCTCTGGCTGGTTTTGGGGGGGGGGGGGGGGGGGAGGGGGGGGGAGGGGGGGGGGGTGAACTCCCACTGCTCTCCCTCTTGTTCCATACTTACATAGCTTTGTCTTCATTAGGAGCTCCAATTTGGTGAAGTTGGTGATGCCATGAATAAAGTGGCCTCGGCCTCTTCCTTATCACGACGATGTTTTCCCTTATGGTGCCGCTGAGCCAATGGCCTCGTCTGCTTGTCGTCTGTTCGGAGCGGCGGACCTTATGTTTTTCGTGTCTGGCAGTTGTCGCCTTTTGTGGCTGCGCTGGCAACTAGTGGTACAAGGTTGGTGGCATGACAATAGCGGTGGGATGCGTCACATCTGAATCCAGGTCGGTGTGGGGTACGTCCTCGTCCAACCCGCCTCAAGCACATTCTGCGGGACTGTGTCTGGCATTGGCTTGGATTTTGATTTATTGGTGCTCTGCCTCTTTTCTCAGTGTGGTGCGCGTATCGCCTTTCATGTATGTATGAAGGTGTAGTATGTTTAATTGATTAATATAATGTGTGCAATCAAAAGGGGTAGATCTAGGGCCCGTTTGAAATGCATGAACCCAAAACATACGAATATGAATATGTGTAAAACACATGAATTAAGATATCATGTAACCTGAATTTGTCCGGGAATCTAAACACGGGAATAGTCCAACACCACCGTTTGGATACAACAAAGGGAAAACACAAGAATTCTAGACATAAGGAGGAATCTAAACACACGAGGCCTTACCTCATGTTTCTTTTCTTCCAAAATTCGTATGGATCGCCCTTCCATACGAACTTCCAAGGAACCTTGGTGAGCCATTCCTTTGTTCCAAAGGGCACCTTAGGATGTATATATTTTTCTTGTAGGAATTCAATCCTCCAAAATTCCTACCCCCTCTAATCCAACCATAATTTAAAACCGTGACATTTATTTTGGATCGGAGGAGTACAATTTTCTTTGTTCCAAACAGGGCCCTAACGTTGCGCCATAGTTTACAAAACAACCTGCAAATTAAACAAATCAGGAAGAAAATAGATCAACAAAAGCATTCTGATCAAAATCCAACACAAAAGAGGTCACAAATCTGAAAGAAAACGAAGGTCCTGATCTGATATGTTCTTCATTCATCATTAAAAATAGAAACCAGTCCCCCTTGATTTTAAGACGAGAGGATTAACTAGTTTCTATGATATGATGCAGAAAGTTACAGCAAGAAACGCGTAAAAGAAATGCATAAAAGAGAAATATGTTGTGTGGTATGGTTGAGGGAGGAAAACAGAGAAGAAATGAGGCATGGGAGAAGGGCACTGGAGTCCTGGCCTATTTAGAGCATGTACAACTGAACCTCTCAAAACTGCCTCATACGCCCGGACGAGCCGTCCGATCACTGTTCGATCATGATTTTTTGACCCAGACGGACTCCTTAAACAGGCCTCAAACGCGCGCGTTGACCGGCACCCCTCATATCCAGCCCAAATATGGGGGCGGATATGGGGGCGCCCGGGCACGCCCGCCACGTCGGACCCGACAGCCCGACCCCACCCCAAATTGCACCAAATCCACCAAACCCTTCCTCCTCCTCCCGCCGCCCTCAACCATTCCCGCGCCCGAACCCTCGGCGTCCTCCACCCTTGCTCTTAATCCTCACCTCCGGTCCCTATCCAACGCCGGAGATGTTGTCCAGCCCGACCCACACCGCCACGATGGAGACGCGATCCGCCTCGTCCGTCGACGACATCAATTCGTCGGCTGCAACTTGCAAGGCGGAGAATGTCGCCCGCAAGTTGGGCGACGCAGGCATCGAGAGAGGGACGCGGCGGCGGTGATGCAGGGAGGTTCAGACATGGTTGTGATTTTACACATGGTGGACGTTTGAGGGGCTGGATTTGGCAAAGTCCGGCTGCAGATGCTCTAATGGGCTATACTAGCTAGTTAGATACAGTAGTATTTTGGGTAGTGTTGACTAGTATTTTGGAAAAAGTTGACTATAGTATTTTTTGGATTCGAGGGCTAACTATAGTCTTTTGTGGCCGAAGTCTACAAGTAAAAGGGCCAAATCTATGTACTTGGATGATTATGTAAGAACAAATTTCAGTGTTAAGTGCTTCACAAAATTAGTTTGTTCAGACCTACAAAAGACTTTGTATTGAGTTCAACTTTCTGTTGTTGTTTTCCTGAACCTGTTAACTGAATATTGTTTGAGAGGTACTACCTCTGTAATCTAAAAGTGCACAGGTGGTAGCATTGTTTACAGAGGGAGTACATAATTATGGCTCATGGCTCAGGTTTTCCTTTTTGCTTGATATTTCCTGTTTGCTAAACTGAACTGTATTGTGGCAGTGTTGTTTACATCATTGTAATGTTGTCGTTTTGCGGAACTGCTGCTGTATTGTTAACTGAACCGATGTTCTGCTCTGTTCTCTGCCTCAAGAAACCGGACTCTGAAATCGAACCGAAGCGCCTCTGTTTCTGCAGTTTCCCCTGTCTACATGTTGGGTCGCTTGGCTGGCTGTGAACTGCTGCCGGTCGTAGGATTGATTTGGCGATGGGTGTAGGGAGCGAGGCAAGGCACGCCGTGACCTGCCTCTGGCAAGGCAAGGGATCTCAGTTCATTTGGCTTGAGGTACAGGAGCAGATTTTCCACACTTCAACTTTTTGTGTGAGAGAGACCACTTGACAGAAGAGACTTTGTCGACCAACTCCTCTGGTAAGAGCTGAGTATCTTTCATCATCAGCCTCCAGTTTACTAAGCTGGTTGGACCTTGGACGCCACCAGAAACAGGTAAGATTTTAGGGGACAGTAAAAATTGTTCATCATCAGCTTCTATGTCAGTATAAGGCCCATCAGCAGTGTTTACAGTATGCAAACCTTATTGCAGGTTTTTGTCAGGGAGGGAGTCAGGCAGCTCAAGGAACCTACTAGATGTTGATGTGCAGTCGGTGCAGGAGTTGCAGTCAGAGAAAAGGAAGAACGCCCGACTGATTGAAGCCTCTGAATCCGACTCATCACGCCGACCTGACACTGCAACCACTGCGCTTCCTACCTCGGGCACGTACTAGTATACAAGACATAAGGGCATCTCCAGCCGTTCGGCCCCCCAGGGAGCCTAAATAAAGCGACCTGGGGCGTGCCGGCGCTAGTTCGGTCCCTGGGGCGACCTAGCTCCCAGTCACGCCCCCAAGCACCGGCCCCAAGATACGGAAAATTTAAACTTAGTCGTTCCCGCTCTCAAAAGACGCCACAAATCCGGCGATCGGACGTAGTCTGGCGTCACAAAAAACAAGCACGCCGCAAGTTCGCGTGCGCAATGATTCACTCGGCGGGGTCGGCTCCAGGCGTTGACGGAGTCGGCGTGCGTGGGCTCGGCGGTGTCGGAGCTGCTTCGGTGCTGGGCTATGTCGGCGCGGCTTCGGCACTGCTGGGCGGCGATGTAGAGGCGTCGTTCGGGCTTGGCGTCCGTGTGGTCGTGGGCGCGGGAGCTTGCGTCGTCGGCGTCGTCGGTGTTGCCGTCTGCATCTGGTTCAGGATGAGGCCGCGCTCCGCCATGTATCACGCCCTGAGCTGCTCGTCGTTGCTCTGGAGCATGTCCGCCCCGCCCATCAAAAAAGTCATGTCGGTGTTCCTCTTCTTCGCGGCGACGTTCGTCCGGAGCAGGTCGAGCTTGATGGCGCTGTTCTTCATCAGCAACGACCACCGCGCCTCGGTCTTCTCTTCACGTAGGACGGCCCGGGCCTGGGCGTCGGCGAGGCAATGCTCGATGGACTCCTGCACTCGCGCGGTTGCCGCATCGGCGTTTTCCCCTTCTTTGCCAATTTGTGGCCGTCCGGCCGCCCCTCTGACGCGTCCGGAGTCGTCGCGTCCGGCTTGTATGTCTCCTTGGCCTTGTCGAGGGCACGCCGGACTTCCGCCCACTTCTCGCACTTGTCAATGCGCTTGTAGACGTGGAGGTGTTTGAAGTCGGCGTCTTGGTTGTCGCGCCGATACATGGTGAACATACGCAGCAGCTGCGCCGAGGAACAAACAGTTGGCGGGCGGCGGGCGTAGACGACGAAGAGGTGCGGGCGAACGGCGTGCGTACCTGATCCTCAACGCTGGCGCCGCTCTCCGGGCGAGCCGCGACCTCCTCGACGATTCCATGCCATTTGTTGCACGCCAACTGGATACGCCCCCAATGGTTCGCCATCGCCTTGGAGCCGCGCTGCATGTAGACGCCTTTGAAGTACGGGTCGACGAGCTTCCGCTCGTCGAACTCGGCCTTGATGCGGTCCCAGTACGTCTCCAAGCTCTGGTTCGCGCCGGTGGTCGGGTCGAGGCAGACGACTTTCCATGCTTCGGCGAGGCATTCCCCCTCCTTGGACGTCCACTTAATGCGCGGTTCGCCTGACCTAGCCGCCCGCTTCTTCTTCTTCTGGCGCCCCTTCGTCGGAACATGAGCCGGCTCCTCCTCCTCCTCCTCGGGTTCCTGCGCTTCGTGCGCGTCCTCGCCGTAGACGTAGCCGAGCTCGGCCTCCATGTCGCCGCTGAGATCCACTACCTCGTCCTGGATGGCGAACCCGGGAGACGCGGCGGCCGCGGTCGATCCTGTCGCGATGATGTCGTCCATGTCGGCTCCTGTGTCGTCGATGTCGCCGAGGTGCGAGAAGGGCAGCGGTCCACGGCGGAGATGGGGCGTCGGTGTGGACGCGTAGGCGGCGGGCGGCGAGTAGTTGTATGGAGGGTACTGCACGCCGACGAAGGCGGGCGAGGGTGTGCGCGTCGCGGGGTGGCCATGGGGGAAGGTCACGTTTGGGTTGAACCCACCATGCGCGTCGCCGTCGGCGTAGCCGGGCGACGACGAACCCCATGGAGATTCGACGCCTTGCTGTCCCCAGGGCGCATACTGGGTGTGGTTGACGACGGGTGGATTCATCATCCCCGCCTGGTCGACCGATGAGGAAGCCGCCGCCGCGCGCGCCACGTTGTCGCGGGCCTTCTTGGCAATGGCCCTGTTCCGCCGGTCGGCGGTGACTGCGTCGCGTCGCTGAACTTCCACCCTTCACTCGGCGTTCGACAGGCCCGGTGGCTTCGATGGCGGCGCCCTCGGCTTCCTCTGCTTCATCACGGTGCCAGTCGCGGTTGCCGCCGCGCGCGGCATGGCGGCGACTGGAAGGCGAGCGGGAGGGGGTTTGGCGGGAGAAAGGGAGGGAATGGCGGGAGAAAGGCGAGCGAGCGGGAGAGATGCGAGGGAAAAGCGTCAAAAAACGGCGGGAAAAGGCCCTCGGGTCGCCGCCAGGGCGGACCCACGCGCCTTTTTCGCTTGTGCTGGCTCCCCAAGCGCCCCCCAGGGCGCCGGGTTCGGCCTGGGTCCGCCGGCACCAGTTTTGGCCTGAGCCGGCGAAAAACGGGCTTCTGGGGGCGTGACTGGACTGTTTTTTTGACGCCAGCGCGGCAAAATCGTCTGGGGAGGGCCTGTTGGGAGCGCGGCTGGAGATGCCCTAAGTGTCACTGCGCTTCCTGCATCAAGTATCACTGCACCGATCTTTACTACTTCCTCCTTTCGCAAACACTCATTTTTGTAATTCAGATGTATGTCCACACATTCTAGTGTGTTTGTTCACTCGTTTGAGTCTGGATTCGTGCTGTATTTATCATCTTCCTACTGATTTGACATTACATACGTTCAACGAAAAAAAAAAGACATGGAATTCGTCGTTTCCTTACGAAATTTTGCATGCAATCATTTTCGAGCAGCAATTCAGTGTAAAACGTGGCAGCAGACATGACCAAAAGCAACCAAACCCAGGACGAAAACGAAATGAGCTTCTAGATGCACCAAAGTTCGGTCCAACGGCTGGATGGAAGCGATGGCACTTGCTGAAAATTCTTCTTGTCCCTTGCTCCACCTCACTGCATTTTGTTTCTCTCCTACCCGTCCCGTCCTTGTCCTCTTTCTTCCCTCCTACCACCTGGCCACATCGCCGCCATTACTTCCAAGTTCGAGCTACGCCACCACACCGCTACATATGTCGCATCCACATCGCCAGCACCGAATCAACCTTCCATCATCCATTCATCGGGTTCACTTCTTTCTCAGTTGAAGCATCCATGGATGTAGAAGGAGCAGCAGGCAGGGGTCCCGTCTTCCCGGTGCCGCAGCGGCGGGCCCCGGCGACGGCGCTGCTGTTCCCGCCGCCACAGACACCATTCACACCTTACTACTACTCGTCGTCTTCATCGTCTTCTCCGGCGACGCCGTCCCGCCTGACGCACCACGTGACGCTGAGCCTCACCAGCCTGCCCATCCTGGTGCTCACCGTGCTCGGCATCCTCACCACCTCCGCGCTGCTCCTCACCTACTACGTCTTCGTCATCCGCTGCTGCCTCACCTGGCACGCCACCACCTCCGACCACGACTCCGGCGCGCCCAGAAGCCTCGTCATCTCCCTCACCCGCCGCCGCCATCGCCGCAACAACACCGCCTCCGACCACGAGCTCCCCGTGGTGCACGGGCCCGCGCCCGACGAGCCACGCGCCGGGCTGGGAGAGCCGGCCATCCGGGCGCTGCCGGCGTTCAGGTACAGCAAAGCCGCCAAGGACGACGCGAGCGAGTGCGCCGTGTGCCTCGGCGAGTTCCAGGAGGGGGAAAGGGTGAGGCTCCTGCCGGGCTGCCTCCATGTCTTCCACGCCGAGTGCATCGACACTTGGCTCCACGACTGCGCCAACTGCCCGCTCTGCCGGGCAGCCATCACCGGCACCACCGGCAAACAAGCTCCGTTGGTAATGGACCGGCCGCCGAGAAGCGAGGAGGTGGTCATCCAGGTGCAGGCTGCCGGCACAGGAGAAGAAGAAGACACAGTGACACGGCAGCAAGAAGACGGCGCGGCGGCCTCGAAGAGCAGCGCTCACTTCCATGGAGAATGCAGCGGCGGCAGCAGCAATGAAGAAGCACATTGTAGTAGGTAGTGATTTTGGTTAGTTGCATCACTTGGCTTAGGCAAAACAAAATTCTTCAGAGCATGAGAACTTCAGAACAACATGAGCTGCTGCTCCTACTGTAAATGAACAACCACTTACCTGATTTACTGTAATATTTGGATGAGAACAAACAGGAATAACAAATATTCTTCAAATTCTTACAAAAAAAGATTGGCAAGCAGTGTGAAGAAGCAGAACACAAAAGGCAAATAAGCTGAGGGTGGTGGAATAACTGTGACCAAGAAACTGAAACTTCGGACGCATGCCAAAGAAGAACATGAAGTTTAAAGGAAAAAGGCAGGACTTGTGTGGCCCTTTGAGCTCACTGTGATATCCTGATCCTAGCACAGGCAGCAAAGTCTCACCAAAACCTTATTAAGACACCAACAAATGTCAAGATCTCGCCCTCCGTTACATCGTCAGGGCCCAGGGGCTTCTCACTGGTCACAGCAAAATGGCTGTCCACCAAACGTTGATTTCTGGGACTCGGATATTTTCATACTCATACTCTATAGCATGGAAAAAATCCTCACCCAATAGTTCAACCAAGTTCCTATTCTTCATCATTGCCAAATAAAGTCTGGATTACTTTAGATAGAATGTCGGATCTGCTAGATGGTACAGGAGGCTACCTCCTGCGCTAAATTTACAGCCAAAATTTCTTCTACTGCAGAACAGCAAACTGGCATCAAAATAGAGGAAAGAAAAGGGTACACGACGCGAAGTTCCTAATTACTGTTGTGCGATTTTCGCCGGATCAGAATCGACTTCCTGTTCCTGAGGTTCAGGCAACGCAATTGCTTCAACACCAGGTGACATGAATGCTAGGGCCTTTATCTTGATCTGCTCGTAGAGACGAATGGCTTCCCTGAGCTCGTCCGCACCACTGGGACCATGGTTTCGCCATGAATCAATCACTCGCTTTTGGAACTCCATAGCCAGGGCATAGCTGCATTTAAAAAGAAGAGGATAGTACTGATCAACTCAAAGTCAAAAGGCATAACAAATTACTGCCATTAGTCATTACAGGGAAGCATCGTTTCTCAATTAGTCCCAAGACTCCAGCTAAAGAGGAAACAACACCCCGCATACAACTGTGTGGTTATAATACCAGCTCGCCACTATGGTGCATGCGCACCTTGTTCATGCAATTTTTTGGAGTTGTGTTCAGACTTGAAGGTGAACCTTGGTAAATGTGTGGCTTACCCAATTAGCTAGCATGGTTTGGATTTGAGTGATATCCTCTCGGTCTTTGGAGGTCAGATGGGCTCTCTGCCATGCAAGTACCCTGGGCTTCCCCTTGGTTACAGAAATCCTAGGAAGATTGATTGCCACCCTTTATTGGACGAATTCTGTGGAAGGTTAAAGCTCTGGAAAGGAAAGCTCATGTCTAGGGAGGAACCTTTGGAGCTCGTCAATTCAGTGCTTTCTGCCCTCACCACTTAGTAATTTTCACTGCTTTTCCTCCCTCTAAATGGATCATCAAGAAGAATGACAAGATCAGGAGAAGTTTCCTTTGGTGTGCGGATGAGAATGCTAATGGAGTAAAATGTTTGGTTAACTGGAAAAAAGTGTGTTCTCCTAAATCTTGTGGTGGTGTGGGTGTCAAAAACCTAGATTTCTTTAGCCGGGCATTGCGTCTGACATGGTTGGGACAAGGAGGATCGACCTTGGAAGGGTTTCACTGTTCCCTGCAATGAGACTGATCAGCAGCTCTTTGCTGTGTGCACCAACATTGAGATTAAAAATGGTGTGCAGGCTTCATTCTGGTGGCTACAAGTTGGTGCACTCGAAGAAAAACAATTTTTTTTTAGCAAACTGCTCTCAAAGATTTTGGCCTGATCTTTATATGCTGGCAGCTCGGAAGAACTTTTCTGTTAGAGAGGGGATTATGGAGGAGAAGTGGATGAGAGACCTTCATAGAATTAATTCCGAAACTCAAATGGATTGTTTTATTCAGATTTGGGCTATGCTGCAGAAGAAAAAAAAATAGAACAACAGGGGAGGAGCCCCGCGGCATTATTATTAAGAAGGAAGGTGTGAGACACCAAGTTTTAAATACCCGAAATAAATTCTGCCCACAGGATTCGAACTTGGGTCTGCCAAGGCACACAGCCGTGCTCTTGCCACTGGGCTAGGTGCCCATGAACTATGCTGCAGAACATTCAGTTAGTTCACAGCCCAGATACCATTCAGTTAGTTAACAGCCCAGATACTATCTCTTGCAAGCTGAAGTCTACCGCCCAATACTCCGCTGGGTCAGCATATAGCGTTCATTTCATTGGCAATATCAAGAATAACAATCTGAAGAAGTTGTGTGACTGTGAGGGCTGAAGGAAAGGTGATTGAATTGGCAGCTCAATTCATGCTTCATTGCCCTTTTGTGAAGGAAGTTTGTTTATGTTTGCTTTATCACTGTTGAGAGTATCGGGGATCGCCTTGAATACAAACACTGTCAATAGTTGGTGGTGAAAATCTTCCAGAGCTATAAAGAATCCTGGCGAAGACATCACGTTTTGGCGGTGGTTTATGTGGGTTGGCACCTTTGGAAGAAGTGCAATCGTATAATTTTTCAAAATGAGTCGTCCTCGGTTGTAGCATTGGTCCGTCCTGATCTCAAGGCCCTTGGGCAGGCGTTTTGAGAATAATGGCCTTAGTTTAGTTGTTCCCCTTTCTTCTTCTTTGTCAGGTTGATCTCAGTTAGTACAGTATTCCCTCTGCTTAAATGAATTTGGCAGAGCTCCCCCCCCCCCCCCCCCCCCCCCCTCTTTCCTTCTAATGTTACCTATGTACTAGCACCCAACAGTCTGTACTTCTACAGTGTTTGCCAACAATCTTTAGCTTAGCATTTGTTGCATGGTAGCATGTAAACTTAGCTAAAACGCAGGAATATGCAAAAACAAACCTACTTGCAGATTAACATGCAAATTATCTTAGACAACCATTGAATTTTCTGCCAGACTAAAAGAAAGAAATCATGTTCCTGTTTGAGTGAACGCCCATTTGAAAAGAAAAGTAAACAGAAATGGTAGTACCTTCCCATCGTGTTGTATGCATTGGCGAGGCTCTGGCAGGTCTCAATTGTATCTGAATGGTGAGGCCCTAAGGAAACATCCATGACTTCCTTTGCCAGTGCAAACATCTGTGCAGCAGACTGGGGGCGGTCCATCTCCATGTACGCAGCCCCCAGGTTGTTATACACATACCCTACCCCATAATGCTTCGGCCCAAAACTTTCTTTCATCCTCTCCACTGCATCCTCCAAATATGGGACGGACTCGGTCACCTTCCCTGTCAGAAGCAATAGCCATCCAATCTTAGCTGCGACATTCCCCTCCAAGTGTTGTGATTGAGGGATCCTCTCGAGCATCCCCAAACTCCTCTTCATCAAAGATATTGCCTTGTCAAATTCGTTCACCATCTCGTACAGTGAGGACACTTCAAGATACGCTTCGGCCACCTTGTCAGGTTCAGACACTTCCTTCTTTTCTAGAATGTCGCAAGCGATCTCCAAGCACCTCTTGGTGTGCCCGACCTTCTCCTGGTTGGCGAGCGCCTTGGCCATCGATATGAACACTAGAGCTCGCGCATCGCTGTCCTTCTCCACCTTCTTAGCGACAGCCTTTAGCACCCTTATGGCCTCATCAAACTTCCCCATCGCAATCTTGATGTTTGCCGCGTCAATCTCAGCATGAATGAGATCGGCGCCGGCCACGCCCCACTTCTTCATCACTTTCTGGGACATCTCATTCTGCTCGAGCGCCTGTTCGTGCTGCTCCAGGCCAGTGTATATCACACCGAGCAGCCGCCTGTCGTGCGCAAGCTCCACCGAGTTCTTGCCCAGCGTCGACTCGTGCAGCTCCAGCGCCTTCTGGCAGAAGGGCAGCGCCTGCTTGAAGTCAAGCACGGAGGCGTGCGCCTCCGCCAGGTCCCGGTAGGCCGCGCCGAGCTCCCGGCTGCCCGGCGGCAGGATGGACTCCTTGAGCTCCACGCTGGCGCGCAGGTCGGCGAGCGCCTCCTCCCGCCTCCCCAGCGCCGTCTTCACGTTGGCGAGCTGCAGCCGCACAGCGTGGGCCACGGGCCTCACGTCGAACCCTTCGGCATCGGAGTCGCCGCCCTCATCCCCAACGGCGGCGTCTTTAGCCGGGAGAAGCGGGGTGAGGAGGCGGAGGGAGCGGGAGAGGAAGGAGAGGGCATCGTGGAAGCGGGTGAGATCGAGGGAGGCGGAGCCGGCGAGGTGGAGGGCCATGGCGAGCGAGACGGCGTCGGAGTCCGACGACGCCCCGGAGGACCTGGCGCCCCCGGCCTCGAGGATCCCGACGGAGCGGAGCGCGAGCTCGAGGACGCGGGAGGGGTCGGCGGAGGCCGAGGAGTCGAGGTGCTGGCCGAGCTTGAGGCAGGCGAGGGCGAGCCGCTTGTCGGTGGGCGAGACGGCGTTCTCGAGGCGGGAGAAGGCGGCGAAGAGGTCGGTGGTGGTGGAGGCCGCCTCGAACGCTTCCTCGGCCGCCTCCGCGAGGACGCGGGCGGACGCGGGGAGCGCGGGCGGCGGCCGCGGGGAGTAGTGGCGGCGGGGATGCGGGAGCAGAGGGTTTAGGGGCTTGGGCGCGGGAGCGGGGGCGAGGGTCCGGAGGCGCTGCCTGAGGACGAGGGAGGCCGCTCTGCGTAGCGCCATGGCGGACGGCGACCGATCGCGGCGGCTGCGGCGGCGGTGGCCGGCGGTGACGGGGCTAGAGCGGAGTGGATGGGTAGGGGATGGTGGAGTGGGCTGGGCTGCTCTAGGCTTTCGATACGAGCTCCTAAACGTGATTAGGGCACTAGGTTTTGGGCCGTTCTAGGGGGCAGGCTTTTATTCATCATCATTTACTATCCAGCCCGTTTCCGGGTGCCACTAGTTAACGAGCGCTACTTCGAGTGCCTCGCAATGATCAGCGTTACTTGGCACGTTCTCAGCTATTCGCCACGTGTCGCGCTCTGGGCGCTCCTTTTGGATTTATTTTTATTTTTCCGCACGCGTTTTCGACTATTTAAACGGTTTTTTTCTAATTTTTTCCGGCGTTTTGGTTTGGTTTTTTTTTGAAAAAACGTGTTTTCTTTTTTTTTTCTTTCACAAGAGTCATGGTTTTCCTTCCACGAGTGGCACGGTATTGCTTTCGCGAGCACGGCCGTGCTTCTTGGAAACGGAAAAAAAACGTGTTTTCTGTTTTTTTACGAGAGTCACGGTTTTGCTTCCGCGAGAGGCATGGTTGTGCTTTCGCGAGAGTTACAGCCGTGCCTCTCGGAAACAAAAAAAAAACGCGTTTTCTGTCTCGCGAGAGTCACGGTTTAGCTTCCGCTAGAGTCACGGCCGTGCCTCTCGAAAACGGAAAAAACGTGTTTTATGTTTTTTTCCTTTCGCGAGAGTCACAGTTTTGCTTCCGTGAGAGGCACGGGTGTGTTTTTGCGGGAGTCACGGCCGTGCCTCCTCGGAAACGGAATAAAACATGTTTTCTCTTCTTTTTTTTTCTTCCGCGAAAGGCACGGTTGTGATTTCGTGAGAGGCACGGGCGTGCCTCTTTCGAAAAGGGAAAAAACTTGCTCCAGGTTCGGTTTTTCGGCCGTTTTTTCATGAAAAAAAAGTTCGTCAAAAACCTATCAACATGGGATCTAGTTTTGAAAATCTCGACGCGAGGAATCCAACGATGAAAGCGATTTAAGATTTTTCGCACGGTTTGAGAGATTACTCCTCAACTAGTGATTTCGCCCATTTCCTCTCAAAAAAGGAAGAAAAACTATCCAGCCCACTTGGACATTCTGTACGGATGATCTTTGGGAAAACCTTGTTTGACGCATTTTGCATCAAACCTGTCAGGGCACACACTTCGCCCGTAACTGGGCCGACCCTTTTTCTTCTTCTTTCTTCCTCTTTCGACCGACTCCACTGTAGCCCGACTAGTGCAAGCATTTTTACTTGCTCTCCTTCCTTCGCCACACGACCCGTCCTCTTGATTCTTCTGCTTCTTCATCTCGATTCGTTGTCGGCGTCATTCATTCCTCCTTTGTTCGTCTCGAGGTGGTAGGCGTTCTGGTTCTTCTTCATCTTCTCACCCCTCCACCTTCCTGCAAGGCTCTCAGATGGTATTTAGGGTTTGTTGATTTGTACTAATTTTGTTGACAGAAGATGTTTGGCGACTAAGTTCCGAGGAATAGCCCATAGCTGTCATTCCTTCCTCGTTCGTGCGTCTCGGGGCGGTAGGTGCTCTGGTTCTTCTTCATCTTCTCACCCGTTCCTGAAAGCCTCTCCGATGATAGTTAGGTTTCCTGATTTTGTTGGCAGCGGACAGCTGTGTTTTGGCGACCAAATTCAGAGGAATAGCACTTAAGTTTGTGATACTTGGTTGAGGTTCATCAAATCCGGTGTTCCCTGTTTGATTTTTATTCCAATTTTATAGTTTCCTCAACTGCACCTGGCTTTGTGTTTCTTTTGTGTTTTTAGGTTCGGGTGAGAACTAACATACCGTGGTTGTTCTGCAGGGTTGAAGGCAAATCATTACAACAAGTACGAGGTCAACTATTTTTGTTCTAGTGCTTCACAGTTTTGTTTATAAACCTTGCATGGATATGTTATAAGATGTTTTGGATAGGGCTAGAGAAGTGAGCAAACATGTCCCTACAATTGTGAAGACATTCTTAAATCTTCCATCTATATACTTATGCACTGGTGATAGTGTTGTGGTTCTCTTCTAGTTTAGAACTAGAAGTTATACTTGAGTTGTTATAAGATGGATCTTGTGTGGTACTATTTTACTGTTTAGTCCTGGTGTTCGGTAGTTTTGTTTTTGGTCATAGGCCAGAGGTTGAACTTGAGTTGATATAAGAGTGGTGGTTGTAGATATAAGACACAATCCAAGCATAAAAGATGAACTGTTGTAGTGTTTTGTGTGGTTGCTTGTAAGATGTGGTGTTTATTAGTTTTTGTTCTGTTTTAAGATGTGATGGAACTTGAGCTTGAACTGTTATAACTACGGTTAGGAGTTAATTTATTTTGTAGGTATGGTGTTATCCAGGAGTGAAGCATGATTTGTCAAGTATGGCTATTGTAGACCTTTTTGGGTCATAATCCAGGGACTGGTGGTTGATTTTCTTAAGCTAAGTAGTTGTAATTTTTTTGTGATAATCCATAAGTGGATTTCTCTCTTTCTTTTCGATGTGGTCATGATCCATGGCTTGAAACATTATTCAATTGTTATACTATTTTAGGTTTTTCTGGCTTATACTTGATAATACGAATTTTACTGCTTTTTGTTAATGTATTAATGAATTCAGTCTCATACTATTTAATACCTTAACTTCAAAATAATATAATTATTAGTGATACTAATTAGTGCATGTGTTCTCCAAAGCATGGCTGGTCACCACCTTACTTTATTTTTAATTTTTATACAATATGTGCTCAATAATCAAAATGCCTAGAATTCACAGATTTCATGTCGGTAATTTTAAGCACAAAATCTCTACTATTAGATGGAATAAGGCAATTGCAAATTAGCTGACAAACAAAAAGAGTATGTTTCAGAATATGAGCTTGACAGTCTTCTGAAAACTCATGCTTGTCTAATTATTCCTATATTCCAATTTTGCAATGGATTGCTGACCATTTGAATTGTAATGGTACTGAATTTTTCAAAAAAAAGATAACCTATTTAAGGAGAGAAAATGGTAACTCGACTGTTTGGCATACACTTTGGTTCTTTACTTTTCCCGCTCTTGAGGGCAAAGATAAAGTTGTTGTGGCAAGAGTTTTAGAGCTTCGTTCTCAATACCTTGATGGATAGAAGAATATACTACTACAAATGATGAAGAATGATCAGACTGAAGAAGGTTTTATCCGCAGCTTCATGTTTTAGTTCTTTAACACTATATACGCTGGTGCCAGAACTCTATGGTGATTAACAGCGACGATAAATAAATTATTAAATTATAAAACTTTATACTTATCGGTAATTCTTTCTACAGTCCTTTAACTTTTTTATTAGTTAGCCTGATTAACCATGTCATAATATTTCTACTTTAATAATAATATGCAATATTGTTCTTATATAGTCTTAATATTCATCACATAAAGCTTATTTGGCTACATTTAAAATGGGGTTTATAGCTTAAATTGTGTTAATTCGAGATGTTGTTTTAAAAGATCTCCCGTTAGACTAAACCATCTTAAGTCTGAGAAAAAAAAAAGCCTTATATACCTATGCACAATTTGTGGCATTTGCATGAATTATAGTGTCTACATATATGTGTGCGAGGCCACATATATGTTAGTATCCTTGAACATCTTGGTATTGAGATCTAAAGCATATGGTATAAGATACATCTTGCTCGTGGTTTCTAGTGGATTATTATGGTTTTCGCAAACCGAGAAGTATAGAGCCTGGAGTATTTAATGTTCTCAAGTGGATATTGTGATCGAATTGTTGGCATTGGTTTTCTTGGTTCATTCTCGATCAAATACGTCTTACATCTTCACATGTGGCCAATAATGTAACATCAACACATGATTGCTACGATTGTTGATATTAGAATTGCATTAGTTTTGACGAAGGCGGAAATTTTCACATTGCCTTTTCTTCTTAATTAGGCCATAAATATGGGTCATAAGGTTGAAAATTCAACTCTCCACATAATTCAGAAGTTGACAATGTGTTTCGACACATGTGCTACCTACCATGATGGAATTGGTTATCTAAGCTATCAAGCCTTGTAGGCTTTTGATACGAGCTCCTTACCGTGAGGCACTGCTTCTCTTGGTTGTTGATTGGAGCAGACTTTTATTCATCATCATTGACACCAAGCTCGCTCCTTTGAAAAATGAAGAAGAAAGTACCTAGCGGAAGATAATCTTTGAAGTGAATTTTGGTCTAATTTACACTCTCAAGTATAATAATGTATCAAATAGACCATCCCATTGGTCGGTTTTCAAGCTATTCTTCCATACATTTTTGGTGGTTTTGAGCCAAGTAGATGTTGATTAGTACTTTGACCTCATTTTGACCGGCTAGACACCCCCTTTCTTCCTCAAGTCTTCCTATTGTAGCTCTAAGTCATCACTTACGTCATCAAGTCTGACAAGGGTGCCATTTTCTCAACTAATTGTGCCTACGAGTGGTCGCAAGGATCTTCAGAGTCAAGTAGTCTAGCATGCAACTTCATGCAATCGACAGTGGAAAACTTGCGGTGGTGATGAGAGAGGTAGTGGATGCCCGTGCAGCCGTCGTGCCTAAACTCTTATTTCTCAAGAGGAAAAGGGTTTCACATATGGCAGAGAATGAGAGGTCACACATGGACGTCTCCTCCATGTAAGGAGGGTCAATGAAATGACCACATAAACCAATGTCTCGTTAGTTCGAAAGACTAAGGGGCATATTAATCAAGTATTGTATATTTAAAGGTGTAAATTCGACAAAATTATGTTTGAAAGGGTTATTGCTCTGCTCATATACATTTGTGGAAGGAAGTGTACCTCTCTTGATAAAGGAAAACCATTCAACCCACTTAGACTTTTTTTTTAATGAAAGTCGGGTGTAGATTTTTGCCATCTTCTTGGAGCGGTGAGATTAGAGTTTCTTGTCATGTGGCGAGATTTGGTGTTAGATCTACGCAAGAGTTCAACGGCGATGACTGCGGCTCTAGGGCGCTGATCCTTAGGGGGCACGTGAACAATAACTTTCTAACTTCCCTAAGGGGAGTAGTGGTTGCTCGGTGGTCTCGGAATCTCGATGTAATATCTATCATGTTTGGGATACTTTGTGAAATTTTATAATACATTTGATTCTTTAAAAAAAAATTGCACCGACAGAAGAACATTCCTGCTAGTGGATGTGATCATGTAAACGGGGGTGATCCCATTGGGTTTGCCTAGCTGTGATGCACCATGGATAGATAGCTCATCCCATCGCATGATGCAGACACGCATCGAACATTATTGGTGGTAGATATGATTGAGCCTTTTTTTTTAGCTTTTTTTTTCCGGGTGGATGTGGATTAGCCTTGCTAATGATGAATTAATTGCTTGTTCTCTTACTCACCACAACTAATTTTCTCACTTACTAGAACTAATTACCCCCATTAACAAAGCCTCATTGTAATTTTAGCATCCATTCTCTCAAATATACATTTTATATTATAGTAGTACTAGTATAGGAGCAATTGCAATTTTGCAATATGATCAATAATCTCATCTTGTTCTTGCACTGACTGACCACCAGCAAGATCATCTCCCTTTCTCATAGCTGCTGCAGGCCGTCGGAGAAGGATGCGGCGAACCGCGCCATGTCGGCCTCCGGCAGCGCCACGCCGACCTCGATGCCGCGCTGCCCGTCGGTGCCCTCGGCCAGCGACACCGTGCCGGGGGTCTTGTCGATGGACACCAGCTCCACCTTGCTCGGCCGCCCCAGCCCGAAGTCGGTGTCGTACACGCCGTACCGCGGCGAGCCGCCCACGGACATGGGCCGCCGCGGCACCAGCGACAGGATCTTCTGGAACCACCCCTCGGCGCCCGCCAGCACGCCGTCCCCGTCCAGCGCCCGGATGGCCGCGCCGATCGCCGCGGCGGCGGCCGTCACCCCGTCCGCGCCGAGCAGGTCGCGCGTGCTGACCTCCACGAAGCAGGGCCGCAGGCAGTTGCCCAGGTACTCCTGCGGCACCGGCGGGGACAGGCGGCGCCGGCACTCCACCGAGAAGAGCAGGTGCGCGCGCTCGTCGGAGGCGGGGGAGGGGGCGTCGGCGGAGCAGGAGCGCGCCAGGCAGGCCCACGCGAACGCGCACGCCACCGTGAACGCGGAGCAGTGGGTGGTCGCGTCCTTGGCGTCGGCCGCCACGCGCTGCTTCAGCTTGTCGATGCAGCCGCGGGCCAGCGTGAACGACCGAATGACCAGCTTGGGCGGCGGGCCTACCGGCGCCGGGGGTGGAGGAGGAGGCCCGTTGGCCGCCAGCTGCCGCATTTCGTCGAGCGTCCTGGCGGCAAGCCCTCGGGGGTCCGCGATGACCGCGCGGTCCAGGAAAGGCGGGGGCGGCAGCGCGGCGCCGGCGTCCTCCCCACCAGAGGCCAGGCGGCAGTGGCCGGCCCAGGTCTTGACGAAATGCATGTAGCTGGAGTCATCGCAGGCGACGTGGTGGATCGACACGCCGACGGCGACCCCGCGCCCGGCGAACACGGTCACCTGGACCGCGGCGAGCGCGAACCCGCCGTCCCCGCTCCCCTCAACCACCGGAAGCCGCGGCACGAGCGAGTAGAGCCGGGCGACGTCGCGGGGCCCGTCGCCGGAGAGCTCGTCGAAATCATCCTCGCTCTCGGCGACGGTGAGCTCGACGGTGTCACCGCCACCCCCTCCTCCCGCGGGCAAGAAGAACTCGTACCCGCCGCCGTCCGGGCAGGGGCGGACGCGGCCGAGGAGCGGGTAGAACTTGCCCAGCGCGGCGGAGAGGGAGGAGACGAGGCGCGGCAGGAGGGCGGCCCGGAACTGCTCGGGCGGGTGCGGGTAGGGGTAGAAGAAGACGCGCTCCACGGGGCCGGTGAAGATCCAGGGCACGTCGAAGAAGGTGAGCGGCAGCGCGGCGCCGCTGCCCCCGCAGCCGTCCTCCGCCGCGACGGCGAGCGTGTCGAGGACCCTGGTGGCCATGGGAGGGAGGGAGCTCGACTCGAGATCCCCGCGTGCTCCTCCCCTGCTCTTCTTGCCGGCGTTGGTGGAGGGGGAGTGGGGGAAAGATGGGAGCTTTAGCGATTCAGATCCACCAAACTCACGCACCTCACCGAACAATCCAAATTGCTGGTCGCTGGTGGTGGTTGGCAGATCAGATGAGCTCGCCCGCTCCCTCCCTCCGGCTCTCTGTCCGTCGGTCGCTGTCGTGTGCGTGTGTGTCTTCCTGTTGTTTATTGCTGTCATGGCTCTGCTTTTCTGAATGTTCAGAACAGTGGCGGACAATCGCACACGGGGAACAGACTGCAGTAAAGGTTCAGAGAATAACCTGACAATCACACGGGAAACAGTGGTGGTCACATGAAAATTCTTGTTAAATATCCTCTCAAGTTTTTCGCTTGTGACTGTAACCCTTACGAGGTGTTTCAGGGCAGCAGTTAATCGGGTCAATGGTGCAGTTGGGCCAGTTAGGTTAGGTTAGATACCTAATTTCAGAGAGAAAATGCTGACAGTAGTGTCGTTTGGCACATGCGCTTGTTGCAATCAATCATGGATGGATTGGAGGCTGTTTCTTTCTGGCTTTCAGCTCTCCCCGTGTCCACAGGAAAAGAATCTGTCAGAGTTTCATGGTTTCGCCAATCGGATCATTAGCAGCTGCCAAGGCCTTGAGGGCCACCATTGCCACTGAAGCAATTGTGAAGGAAATAGCAAGGCTACCACCGAATGCAATGGATTGATGGTACGAGTGCCGGTAGGCAGCAACGAAGGGAAGTTGCTTCCACGTGAAGGGATGGGCTACCAACCAAGTAGGCGTTGAGAGACATTTTAGGAGAACACTAGTTATTTAGGGAGCGTTCGGTTCTTCTCCGCTCTCTCAACTCTGCTCCCGGAGCGGACCTCACTTTAACAGAGCTGCGAAGACCGAGCTCCACCAACTCTGCGGAGTGGAGGAGCAGAGAGATTACGAAAGGGGCCTTAGCTTAGTTGTTAGGGGAAAAAAACCAGCCTGTAGACAAAACTTCAAGACATATCTTTTGGAGAATACTAGTAGAATGTGCAGCATAGGTTCCAAACAAGGAGAAGAGAAGACAACGTCAGTGAGTGAGTGATTCCGGTAAAGAATGCAGAGAACGAACTGACAATCAGAGGAACAGTTGTAAACAGAATGCAGTGCCGAGGAGCTCGTCACATGAATATTCTCCTAAGATATCCTCTTGAGGTTTTGCACTGAAGACTGCAGGGCAGCACACTTAATCAGGTTCAGCACCGAGGATCAATGGTCCAGCTGGGCTCTGAAAATGCAAGGAAACATGATGGAAAAGTTAGGTCTCTGCTTAAAGGTAAAAAATGCTGATAATATGCTCCAGCACATGTGCTTGTTACAATCAATCATGGAACTGGAAGCAATTGTGAAAAGAATCTGTCAGAATTGCATGGTTTCGCGCCAATCGTATCATTACCAGATGCCAAAGGCCTCGAGGGCCACCACCGAGACTGAAGCAACTGTGAAAATGACCGGTGAAGGTAATAGCAAGGCTATTAGAAGCACCAAAATGCAATGAATGGTCAGTAACAGTATCAGTAGACGGTAACAAAAGGAACTTGCTTCCATGTGAAGGGATGATCTAGCTATAGTGTCAAAAATGCTCTTATATTATGGGACGAGGGAGTAGCTACCAACAAAGATGATCCAGGAGCATCTCCGGCACCGACGGACTAGCGAAGAGAAGCTAATTTTCATGTTCCTTCTTCTAAATTTTCGATAATATCTTGTAACTGATAACGTATTATTAACGGCTATGTTCCGAGTGATCATATGATTATTCAGAAAAAAAATTCTTCTTGCAACACTCTAATCGCATCTAACATTTGTTGGGGTTAGCAGTATCCGTGACAAATAAATGCTAAATTTGTCCACATTAATGAAAAACTATCCTATGTCACTATAATCGGGACATGCCGTTTAATTTGTTGCTGATCCAAGAGCTGCCACTATGAATATTCTCCTGAGACATCTCTTGAAGTTTTGCACTGAAGACTCCAGGGCTGCACTTAATTCAGGGCTGACGGGTCAATAATGCAGTTAGGCCGGTTTGCTAGGTTCTGGAAATGCAAGAAAACAGGAAGAAAAACCAGGAAGGGTTAGGTATCTTCTTTAAGAGAAAAATGTTGAAAATATGCTTTGGCACATGTGCTCTTATAGTATTGGTTACAATCAGTGGATCGGAAGATGGTTCTGGCTTTCAGCTCTCCTCATCTCTACATGAAAAGAATATGTCAGAATGGCATTATTTCGTCAATCACATCATTAGCAGATACCAAAGCCTCGACGGCCGCCACCGCTACTAAAGCAATTGTGAAGAGGACTGGTCAAGGAGACTAGATAACACAGGCTCATTTTCTATATTTAATTATATCTTGTAACTAACAACATTTTTTTAACGGCTATATTCGGACCGCATTTAACATTTGTTGGGGGATACCATAAGAAAATAACTACTACCAATATGTAAGACAAATAATTAAGGTAATTTTGTCCACAATGCAAAACTACTACTCCTACCTTTTAAAACTGGAAAATTGCTCAAAGCCACCACAGTCAGCGACAGCCATCAATATAACTACTGCCTTTGCAACTCTGTTTAAAACACGTTGCTCTCTAGGCAAGTTGTTGCAAAAAGTATGAATGCTCTTTGGAAACGTTATGGCAGAGGAATTCCTATGGCAGATGGGCTTGCGAAAGTTTTGACAATATTTTTGACAGATGGGCTTGCGTGTCTGTAATGCGAGGCCATTCGACATTTTCAACTGAACCGAGCACGACCTGGTTAGCTCAACCTCTCTCGTCGTCCTGTCAATTATCTCTTTGCTCTCGCGCCCACCGCCACTGTGCTCTCTTTGGCAGCACTAAAGATCCAATGATTTAGTTAGGCCAGTTAGGTTAGGGATATGAAATTGCTCCGTCTCTCTGTCTGTCACTGTCACTCTATATCCGCTCTTGTGCTTGTGTCATCTTCGTTACCCTTTATTGCTATCGTATCCATGGGTACTTGTGATGTCTCTGTTTTCTGAAGGTGCACAACAGAAGGTTCCTATGTAGGTGGAAAAGAGAAGCAGAGGTTTTTATGGGTACTGCTGATGGCTCTGTCTTCTGAATCTGAATGTGCTTCTGAATGTGCAGGTAGGACACTGTTAGTGAGTGCAGTGAACCAACATTTGCACAGAGAATAAACTGAAACTGCACTGTCGACTACCTCATCACATGAATATTCTTGTAAAAATACCCTCTTGAAGTTCTTTTGGCCTGTAACTATAACCTGCAGATTGTAAAACTTCGTCAGGTTCAGCACTGAGGTCAACAGGTTATAGTCACAAGACAACAGGAGGGAAAATTAAGTCTCTGCTGTAAGAAAAAAAAATGTTGTCTATGCTTCGGCACATGTGCTTGTTACAGTCAGTCATGGTACTGGAGGCTGTTTCTTTCTGGCTTTTCAGCTCTTCTCAACTCCACAGGAAAAAATATCTGTCAGAATTGCATGATTTCGCCAAGTCCTCCTGGAGGACCTGTTGAAATATAGGGTGGGCTTTAGGCCCACTTAACAATTTCAGAAAATCCCTAAGGGCCCATTCATGCTTGGCAAGGGAAGTGGTGGGAGTTTAGTCCCACATTGCTAGTTGGAAGAGATGAGCACCAATATATAAGGTGAGCTCTTCCACCACTAGTACGTGGAAGTGTGAGAAGGAAGAGAAGCTCCACACGCGCGCTCCTCCTCCTCGGGAATCTCGCCGAGCCGAGTTTCTTTTTGTCGCGCAGAAACAGACACAATTGGTTGCGAATGAAACGATAATTACGGGCCGTTAATGAGAATGAATACGAGCTGAAATGCCTGTATTAAGTGGTCTTAAGTACGGGCATTTCCAGTCCTTCATTGCGGGCGTTTATGGCCTTTATTATGTACGTTTCTTTTCTAACCGCCCGTGTGTCCGTGCCTATATATTGGAGGGGGTCGCTCCTCTCTGAAATACAGTACACAATCCCTGCGCACCTGCCTAGTCGTTTCCTTCACTGTTGCTGCCTCCGGTGATCCCATTCCGTCCACCGCGTACACGGTGTGCGGGAGAGCAGGCCTCCGAAACCTCGCCCTCTCGAGATCCTGTACGGGAGAGGGGCGATTAGGTTTTTGGGGAGCGTCTTGTACGCGACTGCTCAACTTCGATCGTCTGCTTCCTCTTCTTCCGCGTCGTCCTCGTCATCATCATGTCTACTGAAGCTGAACAAGCTGCTGCCGCCAAGAGGGTGGCCGATGAGGCTGCCGCCGCTGCTGCTTCAGAGGCGGCCGCCGCCGCCGCTGCTGCTGCTTCGGCCAACTGGCCTACTGGAGGGTACTATATGCTTATCCCTCTCCTACTTACTTCCATGTGCATAGTACTAGCGATTTCTGTAGGTGATTCCACGATTTGCCTAGTATTGCATAGTTATATGTTCAAATATCAGTATGTCCACATTATGCTCATGTTTTATTCATGGATTAATTTAATCGGAAAATTGCCTAGATCCCTAACAATCCAAAAACCTAAAATGTGTAGGCAATTTTCTATTCAAGGTTTTGCTGCTACACTGAAACCTGCCCCGTTTACGGGGACATACTTTAAGCGTTGGCAGACCAAAACCATCTTATGGCTCACGGCGATGAACGTGTTCTGGGTCGCCAGTGTCACTCCCACTGGAACGATTGCTCCTGATCAGGAGAAGGCGTTCAGGGAGGCAACTGTCGTCTTTGTTGGAGCAGTTCTGAGCGTGATCGGAGATAAGTTGGTCGATGCATATTTACATGTGCGGGTTGCCAAGGATTTGTGGGAAGCACTCGAATCTAAATTCGGTGCAACTGATGCTGCAAGCGAGATGTATATTATTGAGCAGTTCCACGATTACAGAATGGTTGAAAACCGTTCTGTTTTGGAACAGGCTCATGAAATACAATGCATCGCCAAAGAGCTTGAGCTCCTGAAGTGTGAATTACCGGGCAAATTTGTCGCGGGATGCATAATCGCTAAGCTGCCAAATTCCTGGAGAAACTTTGCCACCACTCTGAAACATCAGAGGCGTGAATTCTCAGTGGAGGATGTCATCGGTCATCTGAGTGTTGAGCAGAATTCGAGAGCAAAGGACTCGCATGGAAAAGGAGAAGGGACTTCAGTTGCCAATGTGGTACAGAAGAACTTCAACTTCCACAAGTCCAAAGGGAAGATGGGTGTCCAACAGAATACCAACTTCAAGAAGAAGGGCAACAAGACCTTCAAGAAGGATAAGAAGAAGAGTGGCTGTTTCACTTGTGGTTCGGATGAACATTGGGCTAACAAGTGCCCAAACAAGTTTAAGAAGCCAGGGCAGGACTCCAAGACTGCCAACATGATTGTGAGCAACAATGAAAGTAGGGCATCTGGGTACGGTAATCTATTTACAGTATTTTCAGTAAGTCAATCTACCGATTGGTGGATTGACACGGGTGCAAATATTCATGTGTGTGCTGACATCTCATTGTTTTCTTCTTATCAGGCCACAAGGAAAGGCTCCGTACTGATGGGAAACGGCGCGAGTGCTTCTGTTCATGGTGTTGGCACGGTCGATCTGAAGTTTACTTCGGGAAGGATCATGCAGCTCAAGAATGTGCAGCATGTCCCCGCAATCAAGAAGAACCTAGTTAGTGGCTCCCTTCTTTGCAGAGAAGGATTTAAGTTGGTCTTTGAGTCTAATAAAGTAGTTGTTACGAAATATGGACTGTTTGTTGGAAAAGGTTATGAATGCGGAGGTCTGTTCCGTTTTTCCCTTGCTGATTTCTGTAATAAAGTCGTGAACAATATTCATTCGAATGTTAATGAAACAGAAGTTTGGCATTCACGTCTTTGTCACATTGGTTTCAGTTCTATGACACGGTTAGCAAAACTAAATTTAATCCCAAATTTCACTTTAGCCAAAGGTTCTAAGTGCCATTCGTGTGTGCAAGCAAAGCAACCTCGCAAGCCCCATAAAGCTGCGGAGGAGAGACACTTGGCACCATTAGAACTCATACATTCTGATCTGTGTGAGATGAATGGTGTGTTGACTAAAGGTGGAAAAAGATACTTCATGACGCTGATAGATGATTCCACTAGATTTTGCTATGTATATCTGTTAAATACTAAAAGTGAGGCTCTACACTACTTTAAAATCTATAAAGCAGAAGTTGAGAACCAACTTGAAAAGAAGATTAAACGAATCCGGTCTGATCGTGGTGGAGAGTACTTCTCTAATGAGTTTGATTCCTTTTGTGTGGAACATGGTATTATTCATGAGAGGACGCCTCCCTATTCTCCCCAGTCAAATGGGGTTGCCGAACGGAAAAATCGTACTCTAACAGACTTGGTTAACGCCATGTTAGATACAGCGGGTTTATCCAAGGCATGGTGGGGGGAGGCTATACTGACATCATGTCATGTCCTGAATAAAGTTCCGACAAAGGACAATGAGATTACTCCTTACGAGCAGTGGGAGAAGAGAAGAACAACACTCTCATACTTACGTACATGGGGCTGTTTGGCGAAAGTCAATGTGCCAATTCCCAAAAAGCGTAAGCTTGGACCAAAGACGGTGGATTGCGTTAATCTGGGCTACGCTAAGAATAGCGTCGGCTATAGATTTCTAGTAGTGAAATCCGAGGTACCTGATGTGACGGTCGGTACAATTATAGAGTCTAAAGATGCTACATTCTTTGAGGATATTTTTCCTATGAGAGATATGCCAAGCACTTCTAGACAGGAATCAGAGGAGACTCCTGAGCCTGCCATTCCTATGGAACATTATGAACAAACACCTGATGAAAATTCTGAGGAGGATGACGAGGAAACCCTTGGTAGGGGTAAGAGACAGAGGACTGCAAAGTCTTTTGGTGGTGAATTCCTCGTGTACCTCGTGGATGATACTCCCACTTCTATTTCAGAAGCCTATGCATCTTCAGATGCTGACTACTGGAAAGAAGCGGTCCGTAGCGAGATGGATTCCATCATGGCTAACGGGACATGGGAAATTACTGAACGTCCCTATGGCTGTAAACCATTGGGATGTAAGTGGGTGTTTAAAAAGAAGCTTAGGCCTGATGGTACTGTTGAAAAGTACAAGGCTAGACTGGTGGCCAAGGGCTATTCCCAGAAAGAAGAGGAAGATTTCTTTGATACTTATTCGCCTGTGGCCAGACTGACCACCATTCGAGTGTTACTCTCGTTGGCGGCCTCGCATGGTCTTCTTGTCCATCAAATGGATGTTAAGACGGCTTTTCTAAACGGAGAGCTAGACGAGGAAATCTATATGCAACAGCCCGATGGCTTTGTGATAGATGGTCAGGAAGGAAAGGTGTGTAAGTTACTGAAATCTTTATGTGGCCTGAAACAGGCGCCTAAGCAGTGGCATGAGAAGTTCAATACAACTTTAACATCTGCTGGCTTTGTTGTCAACGAAGCTGACAAATGTGTATACTATCGCTATGGTGGGGGCGAAGGAGTAATACTATGCTTGTATGTTGATGACATACTGATACTTGGGACTAACCTCAAAGTCATCGAGGAGATTAAGTCATTTCTATCTCAGAATTTTGAGATGAAGGATCTTGGTGTGGCTGATGTTATCTTGAATATCAGGCTACTGAGAGATAACGAGGATGGGATTACGCTTCTGCAATCCCATTATGTTGAGAAAATTCTGAGTCGTTTTGGATATTCAGACTGCAAAATTTCTCCTACCCCATATGATTCTAGTGTGCGGATTCGAAAGAATAAAGGCACAGCTAAGGATCAGCTGAGATATTCTCAAATTATTGGTTCACTCATGTATCTAGCTAGCGCCACAAGACCTGACATCATGTTTGCTGTGTGCAAACTAAGCCGGTTTGTTTCTAATCCGGGTGATGAGCATTGGTGTGCTGTGGAGAGGATTATGCGCTACTTGAAAGGTACTGTGAACTATGGACTTCACTATACCGGACAACCATCTGTACTTGAAGGGTATTGTGATGCAAATTGGATCTCTGATGCTGATGAGATGAAAGCCACAACGGGTTATGTGTTTACCCTTGGAGGTGGTGCTGTTTCCTGGAAGTCTTGCAAGCAAACGATCCTAACAAGATCGACAATGGAAGCAGAATTAACAGCATTAGACACATCTAGTGTCGAAGCAGAATGGCTTCGAGATCTTTTGATGGACTTGCCGGTGGTTGAAAAGCCAGTACCGGCTATTCTTATGAACTGTGACAATCAAACTGTAATTGTCAAGGTAAAGAGTTCAAAGAACAACAAGCAGTCCAACAAATTCATAAGAATGAGATTAAAAGCTGTCAGACATTTAAGAAACTCCGGAGTGATAGCATTGGATTATATCCAGTCGGCTAAGAATCTGGCAGATCCCTTTACCAAAGGGCTATCACGTGTTGTGATAGAAAATGCATCGAGGGAGATGGGTATGAGACCCACATGAGTTACCATGGTAGTAACCCAACCTACGTGATCGGAGATCCCGTGAAGTAGGATCTGGGAAAACAAGCTAGTGGTGAACAGAGGAGAGTAGTTTACTAACCCACTCCGTTGGAGATGCAGTACTCTCAGAAACTGTATGGCAGGATGACTTTTGTCTTAATGTGTTCCAAAGCTTGTATAAGCAAGACGCTATCCTACAGAGCGATCTTTGGAGGAACACACCTATATGAGCCCGACTGCTGGTCACAGTCTATGAGATTAGGGTGATCTCTAGTAAGCTCATGAATAGGCCAGGAGTGTGACTAATATGCTCCACCCGAGGGGTCATCCTTCGGCAGCCTAGTACTGGTAAAACATTTGGTGAAACTACTTTACGCCAAACTGACAATTCAAGGCATAGTCCATTGTTCGTTGTAAAGAAGTGTAGCTATCTGTTCTAGGTGGATGTTCAACCCTAACAGGTCTCCACTGAAAATACCGGTATATCAAAACAATGTTGGAAACAGAGGACAATTTTATGGGCCTTTGGGATCTGGTGGGGGATTGTTGAAATATAGGGTGGGCTTTAGGCCCACTTAACAATTTCAGAAAATCCCTAAGGGCCCATTCATGCTTGGCAAGGGAAGTGGTGGGAGTTTAGTCCCACATTGCTAGTTGGAAGAGATGAGCACCAATATATAAGGTGAGCTCTTCCACCACTAGTACGTGGAAGTGTGAGAAGGAAGAGAAGCTCCACACGCGCGCTCCTCCTCCTCCGACGCACGCACGCCCGCCTCGTCGCGACGCGACGCGGCGCGGGTTGCGGGAATCTCGCCGAGCCGAGTTTCTTTTTGTCGCGCAGAAACAGACACAATTGGTTGCGAATGAAACGATAATTACGGGCCGTTAATGAGAATGAATACGAGCTGAAATGCCTGTATTAAGTGGTCTTAAGTACGGGCATTTCCAGTCCTTCATTGCGGGCGTTTATGGCCTTTATTATGTACGTTTCTTTTCTAACCGCCCGTGTGTCCGTGCCTATATATTGGAGGGGGTCGCTCCTCTCTGAAATACAGTACACAAATCCCTGCGCACCTGCCTAGTCGTTTCCTTCACTGTTGCTGCCTCCGGTGATCCCATTCCGTCCACCGCGTACACGGTGTGCGGGAGAGCAGGCCTCCGAAACCTCGCCCTCTCGAGATCCTGTACGGGAGAGGGGCGATTAGGTTTTTGGGGAGCGTCTTGTACGCGACTGCTCAACTTCGATCGTCTGCTTCCTCTTCTTCCGCGTCGTCCTCGTCATCATCATGTCTACTGAAGCTGAACAAGCTGCTGCCGCCAAGAGGGTGGCCGATGAGGCTGCCGCCGCTGCTGCTTCAGAGGCGGCCGCCGCCGCCGCTGCTGCTGCTTCGGCCAACTGGCCTACTGGAGGGTACTATATGCTTATCCCTCTCCTACTTACTTCCATGTGCATAGTACTAGCGATTTCTGTAGGTGATTCCACGATTTGCCTAGTATTGCATAGTTATATGTTCAAATATCAGTATGTCCACATTATGCTCATGTTTTATTCATGGATTAATTTAATCGGAAAATTGCCTAGATCCCTAACAGGACCACCGCCGCGACTGAAGCAATTCTGAACTCTGAAGAAGCACATTCAGATTCTCGATGAAAAGCTATACACCTTTTCAAACGAGTAAAACTAGTTAGGTTCTGGATGTGAAATTGCTCCATGCTGCGTCTGTCGCTGTCACTCTATAGTGCTATCGTATTCAGGGTACTGCAGATGGCTCGGTTTTCTCAACGTGCGAAACAGAAGGTTCCTACGTAGGAGAAGAGAAGGCATTGTCAGTGAGAAAACTGTGTTACAGATGAATGTGCAGCAGAAGTTCCAGAAGAGAAGACAGTGTCAGTGAGTGATTGCAGTAAAGAGGCAGAGACAGTCAATCATGGAACTGAAAGTAATTGTGAAAAGAATCTGTCATAATTGCATGGTTTCGCCAATCGTATCATTATCAGATGCCAAGGCCTCTGAGGGCCACCACTGAGACTGAAGCAATTGTGAAAATGGCCGGTGAAGGAAATAGTGAGGCTATCAGAAGCACCAAAATGCAATGAATGGTTGGTACAGTAGACAGAAACCAAAGGAAGTTTTCTTCCATGTGAAAGGATGAGCTACCAACAAAGCTGCACATTGGGTCTCTGCAACTGCAAGCAGTACACTACAGGGAGCATCAGAAAAATAGATGAAACATGACATCCATGAACGAAAAACTCATTTCTTGCACCGTACACGACATTGCAAAATTAACAATACGTAGAACGGCAAGGGGTGGTAATATGTCCAATTGCAGGAGCAAAGTTCAGAGATAGTTCTGCACAAAGTAACTAAGATGGCATGCAACGATGAACGATCTTAGAGAGATAACAAAACCAGCGATTATCTTGGACCACTAGAAATAAAAACAGAAGAGGCTGAAGCTGCAGAAGAAGCATTCATTTAGAGCCTGAAACAAAAGAGGGCTTCAATTTCAACAGTACAAAACTAAACAACTAGTTAGTGCCAATAAATTTACACTTGACCTCTGTACCACCAATCGTCTACCAGGTTAAAAAACTGATTTGTTCTAAGAAAAACACTTGATATACTAGGTGAATGAATAGATGACCTCAATGGCACATTGCAAACTTCAAGTGTCCATCAGTTAGCTAAAGATTCAACTTACGAGGATCTGAAGAGCCACCAAACCCCGGCTCTCAAGAACAAGGGACAAGGCCAAAGAGACAACCAGGCCCGCCGGAGCAGACCCCATCCTCCCGTCCTCCCCAACCTTGTCTCCCAGGCGCATACTGATCCATCCTGCCAAGCTTAAAAATGGATAGTTCATTGATGAATGGTAAACTACAACTTTAGTACCTGAGAAGGATAAGGATGGAGTGATTGAGCTCCACAACCACTGCTCGAGCGTGTATTAGGAGGGCGATGCTCGTTCTGTACTCATCGTCATGCTCCACGAACTCAACCATGCGACGAAGGGAGTCGATATTCTGTTCGGAACCAGCATCAAGACCCACTTTGCCAGGCCTAATTGGCCAAGCGTCTTCAAGCGTATCGTAGTCAACCATGAGAACCAACGTGTCGGTACGTCTTCTCGCTGCCATTTTCACATTGATCTGGTACTACAAATGTTGGTGACTAATTATCATCGTCTGCTAACGCATCTTAATTTAATTCTGCTTCAGGGGTTTTCTACTGTGGCGAGCCTGTTCCTGTGGCGCAGCTGCGGCAGTTGTCGGCAGACTTCACCCACAATACAAACACAAAGTTTGACTTCCACAAGGAGAATCTCTAATTATACATGTGTACCTAATGGAAGAACCTGTCTATGTGTGGTCTACTTCATAATAAGGTAGAGAAATAGTAATACATGTTTTTATTTGGAGCGGTTTAGACACTTTGGCAGTATTCGGAATCGCTCCGCTCTGCAACTCAGCTCCCGGAGCGGGCAGCGCTGTAGTTGAAACTCAGGGAGCTGCACTTTCCTCGCTCCCAAGATTCCTGGAATGGGTGGGTTTCCGAACAGGGCCTTTATCACGAGATCTTGATTAATGAATGAATGGCGAAACTGGTGATGCTTTCGGCTTGCTCTGCTCTAGGCCCCAGCTCCAAAAATATCACATCTGAAAATCAACTCGGACAAACAAATCACATCTAAAAATCACCTTGAGCGTGGGAGGTCGAACAAGCGGTGGTTTGCGAATCAAAATAACTAAAGTACAGAGCTGTATACTATTCTCCATCACAATTGTACTTCTTCCAAGGGAATTACATTACCACAAGAATGTTGTAAGACTAACTGACTAAAGAACGTAATGTGCAAATAAAACTGCAGCAAGGTGGCCGGTCTGGAGTTTCTAAGATGAACGAGACATTTTTCTGGGCGGGAGTGCATCAACGTAGCAAGGACGGTAGGGGAATGCATGGTCAATGTCTCTAGCTTGTTGGTGATGTTTCTCAGGATAAATGTAACCTCCTAGGTACTGCATCCCAGAAGTGTGGAGATGATATGTCCCCACCGTCTCGCTAAATTTGAGAAGAAGCGCATCCTTGTATGGATGGAATCCGACAATACTGCAGCCAAACCCCCAAAGGTCTTCGTCTGGAATTGTAATGTTATCATAGTCAATGAAGTTGTGCTCGTTCGAGTTCCATGAGTAGTCGGAACCGTCTCTACTCTCCAATTCCTCCTGATCACCGTCCTCGTCCTCGGAATCGTCATCACCATCATCCACATTGCTATCGTGTTCCTCTTTCTCTTCACTTTGTGCCTCATCATCATGATTGTCATCATCATCATCATCAACATAGCTATCTTGTTCTTCCTGCTTTTCACCTTGTGTGTCATCATCATTATCTTCTCGTTCAACCTCTTCATCTTGTGCCTCGTCATAGTTATCTTCGTCCTCTTCCTCTTCACCATCCTCGTAGTCTCCGGTCCCATCATCGCAATCATCATTGATTTTCTCATTGTTGCCATGTTCGAATAGGCTGATTAAGTCTTTGTTGCTCTCAGCCACTTCCCATGTCATCCTTGGTTCCATCCTTGGTTGACTGTTCAGATATTTCATCATACGGTCATGCGCTTTGAGGTCGGCACGGTGAGCCAATGTCCATCCCAGCTGATCATCGGCTAACTCCATTAGATCCCATACTTCAAGCAACAAATCTTTGACCACGGCATAGCGGATCCCTCTATTGCAGCTCCCTAAGTACCTTGTTGGCAGTGCCCATTGATACAATCTCTCGTGGTCACAAGGATGCCCTGGAAGCTGAACCATCTGGTATGTCCCCTCCGAGCAACGCAGGATCATGAGGACACCACTATGGCAGTGCACGTAGAGTGAGCCATGCCAGTACTCGGCAGACCACCACGTGCGCTGGTCCTTACAGCGCGGTGTGGTCACCACATCGTAGAGGTTTCCTGAGGCGCAGCGCCCTGGCATGAACTTCCGGCTCTCCCACTGGCCTGTCCGTGAAGAGAACACCAACACGTGGAATACATTCTCCTTGGGCATCTTTGGGTTGGGCTGGCTCGCAGAACCGGCTGGCTCTTCCTTTGATTCAGAGAATGGTTCATCTTCTCCAAACAAGTTCAGCAGCCACGTGTCCTCCCAATCGATCCAGCACGGGCACGGTCGACATTTGGCGCGTGGCCGCTCATCTTCCTCGTTGTTCCGATCTAGCTTTTCTGTGGGAAAGAAGAACACCTCGTGGTGCCGCGACACGGCCGGGTCAAAGGCGAGGAACATGCCCTCGACGCTGCATGGCCAGCGCGTTGGCGGACATGGCAGGCGGGCATACCGCGACGTGGCTGGGTTGCACACGTAGGGAATCATGTTAGGATTGAACGAGCGCTTCCCCGTGACGAGGAGCAAGCCGTTGCAGTGCTGCTTTACATGGCAATCCCAATGGTCCCAGAAGAGACGCCGGTAGCCCGGCACGTGGGCGTCGCCCGACGGCGGCGGGCCGAAGAAGGCGAAGTCCGGGTCGTAGCCGTGGTAGGTGGCGAAGACGCCGGGGAACACGGGCGGGAAGACCTGCGGGAGGAGGAGGGTGTGGGTGTGAGCGCCCACGAGGTCGCGCCACGCGCGGCAGACGCACCTGGACACGGCGAGGGCGCGGCCGGGGAGGCGCCTGAGGATTTCGAGGAGGAGGTCGCCGGGGAGGGCTACGCCGTTGCCGTCCATCACGCCGACCGGGTCGCACGTGAAACTCGTGGTGGCCGGCGCTGACACGAGGCGATAGAGAATTTTTCTTTTTTTGAGGGATCTAGCGCTAGAGTTGTTGCAAATACAAGCGTATTGCTCAATACGAATTGTAATCGTAGTGGGCATTGCTTCTTTTTTCTTTCGTTTTTGATTTAAGGCACGTAGTGGGCATGGCTGCCTTGTATACGACCGTCTCGCCCCGCGAAAAAACGGGAGCTCCTATTCGCTGCTTGCAGGCGCTGATAGCTTTTTTTAAAACAATCTCACGAAGTTTCATTAAGCCATCACAACGTTTACATAGACAAAAGGAAGTCCAACCTAACAAAACATGACGGCCAGACCGTACGTAAAGAGAACACATGCTTCGCTAAATTGTGAGCTTCCGCATTGGAACTCCAAAATTCATGAAACATCAGAATGTTGCTTGATCTCCTCAATGATTGGCCTATATGTAGCAACACCTTCCTGCTTAATTTCATTGACAACCACCTTGCAATCAGAGAGGCGACATGCATATGCTTCAAGTTGAGATCCTATGCCAGATCAAGGGCCTCTCGTACAACTAGTTCTTCGAGTGTAGTTGGATCGTTGAGGCTCCAAGGACAGCTCCTGAGTGGTCCATGCTTATGGCGCCCACTGCTTCATATTCTCACGACGTGTTATGCTGCCAAAATTTCTAGCCAAATTTTGCCCAACTTGTTTAATTTTTGCCTTGTTTGTAATAAAACCAAAATTTTGTGCTCTTGTCTGCAAGATCCTAGGGTCTTGGCTGAAATTGCAAGATTGATACCCCATGTTTTTGGACATCTGCCAAATGGTCGAAATGTTTTCCAAAGCTTCTATGACCAATTCAAAGCAGCATGCCAAGTTGTTTGAATTTTTGACAAGTTTTACATTTTCTGGAGTTTTCTCAGTGAAAAAGGGTCGATAAAATGGCCGGCTGTATCACAACGTGTAAATGGTGTTGAAAGTCATTCAAACCTGGTGCCCCTCTAATGCGAAAGGTTGGGGTCATACCAAGAATATCCAAAAAAACAGCATGTTCAACGTATGTAGTCCACATTGGATGAAATCTGTAATGAAAAGACTTATATATGTAGGAACGGAGGGAGTAGATTATACAAAGAAGAAGAAGAAAAAGAAGAAGAATGAAAAAGGAAAAGAAAAAAAAATCATCCTAACGGACAATCCTCCTTGCCAACCTTAACCTTGCTGCATGAATGCTCTTGTACATACTTAGAGTAAGCATCTTCTACCGCTTGTCTAGTCTTAAATCCTCTGTGGCTGCTGTTGCCGTACCCCGAAATTTGTTTGTTGCAAGCTTCCCATGAACTCTAAACCCCTGAAAACTACCTTCGAACACCGCATACCACTTGCAGTGCAAACGAGCAATAAGTTGAAGCAACAAGCATTAGAACACACAAACAACAAGTAATGAGGAACTCTAGGAGCAAGCAATGGAGCAGAAGATTATTAGTAACGCATGCATGATTATAGCAAGTCGCGTGCACACCACCACCCACGGCCGCCTTGAGCAGGAAGTTGTAATCTTCATGCCGCTTGTGCACAGTGAAACTCCCGCTATAAGGATTGGCCATGTAATGATCCGTGTGAGACGAATTGCAGATAACAAGCTTGAGCGGAGAGCCATCACGGAAGACGACATCGGCGCCCCCCGCTTGGCCGCTAGAGTTCCCCCGCCGTCCAAAAGGAAGAAAGAGGAACCAACTCATCTCCCAACCTCGCCCCTTCTTCCCCCACGGCGGCCGCAGGCTGGTCCGGCCTCCCACCCGACCTCGTCCGCCGCGTTGCCGACTCTCTCCTCGCCACCAACGACCTCGATTGCTACATGCACCTCCGCGCCGCCTGCCCTGGCTGGCGCGCCGCCACCGACGACCCCAAAAGCCGTGGCACCGACCGTCGCTTCGAGCCGCGCCGGTGGATCCTCCTCGACGAGGTCTTCCAGAGCGAGGGTGAAGAGATGCTCTTGTGCAATGTCGACACAGGCCGCTTCCTCCGCAGAAGGTTCCCCATGCTCCGCGACCACTACGCCGTGGCAGCCACTCACAACGGCTACTTCGTGCTGGCGGACAAGAGTCCTCCTCACACGGCCAGCGTCCTCAACCCTCTCACCGGCGCTATCGTCCGTTTCCTGGTACCCGTGCCACAGCAGATGGGTGCTGCCGACGTCGTCTTCCGTGACGGCTCTCCGCTCAAGCTCGTTTTCATCTGCAACTCGTCTCATGCGCAACATTACACGGCCAGTCCTGACAGTCAGAGTTTCACCGTGCTTGATTGTGGACCGGATTATAATTTCTTACTCAAGACGGGCGTGAATGGTGGTGTGTACGCGAGTTTGAACAAAGCTGCCACGTTTGCTATTCTATTCACCTACCTGGCAGCCTATCATTTCCCGCCTGGTTTGAGTACAAGCATGTTGCTTGCCAATGTTTTCTCCGGCTGCACATATGACAGAGACGACGATCGATGTTTTCTAGTCGGATTGGATGGACATATGTTGCTCGTCTTCAGAAAACGTACAAGCATCTTTCCCGGTGTTCTCAGATTTGACACCGTGACCCGCCAGTGGCCAGCCCGTGCCTATGTGGAGCATCGGCAGGTTTGCCATCTTCGTTGGGCATCGGAGGTGTGTGGATGTGGATGCTGATAAGTTCCCAGGCATTGAGCCGAATCGCGTCTACTTCACTCGACATCTGGATCGGTCCGCTTGCATCTGGAAGTATAACTTCAAGAGGATCAAGGCGATATTTGACGATGTCGATTTCTTGGAGCAGGACGATCGGTTTACCCTCGTCGCCGACCGTCCTTTCACCATCATCCATCTTCTCTCCAGCTACACCATTAACATGCCAGATTCTCAACTGCCCTTCTAACAAAAGCCATAAGGCGCCGGCATGTCAACTCTGGGGACAGTGGTCTCGACAACCGACCGATAAGGTTGTGCTTTTGCCAAGTAGTAATTGTTCCTAGTCATTTTCTTTTGCTATTTTGGTTTGCCTTGCCCTGTTACGGGTAAGACACATGTTGCTTATAGGATAGATCACCTGTGGTGGAACTACTGCTTTCTATCTCAAAGAGTACTACCTAGCTTATGCTACATCTATTGTGCTTGATGCTATCTTAGGTCTTTGTCCACCTAGGGCATCTCTAGCCGTTGGCCCCCCAGGAGGCGCTAAAAATCGCCCCCGGGGGCGCACCGGCGCAAAACGTGCGCTGGGGGCGTGATGCCACCCAGTCGCTGCGCCCACGGATTTTTTTGGAAAATAAAGTGCGGCACAAACATGGCGCAAATTCAACCATTTTCGGCGAGTTCATACATACTTCGGCGACTTCAAACCAAATTCAACCAAACACGACACAAACGCACATATTTAAAATATTTTACAAAAAGAAAAAAACACACTACTAGGCCCGCCCGCCATCTCGCTCGCCTCGCCGCTCCTCGCCGCCCGCCGCCCTTGCAGTTCTACATGCCGAGGAGGCTGTAGAACCGCGTGTAGTCGCCGCCGCCGCCGCCGCCGTCGTCGTCGTCATCGTCGTCGCCGTCTTCGCCGTGGCCGTCGTCTCTGCTGCAACCCTCCCCCGGCTGGCGCGGCAGGTTGGACGGTCCCGCGGCGTCCTCGTCGTCGTCGCTGTCGAGGATCACGACACCGTGCTCGTCCTCGCGCCCACGCTTGCGGGTGGCGATCTCCTCCAGGGCCCGGGTCTGCCGGACCATCTCAGTCCGGATGTAGTCGTCGCGCGCCCACCGTAGGGCGTCCTCGTCGGAGAAGCCGCGCCGGGCTATCTCCTCGTACTCCGGGGGGTGGCTGGGCTCCGGTTTGGGCGCACGAGGACGAGGCGGGGGCGGAGTCGGCGATACGGACACCGGAGCCGCGGGTGCGCCGGCTGACAGGCGTGTCGTCCTGGGGCTCCGGCTTGACGGGGCGGAGGCAGGGAGAGCCGGTCGACCGAACGGACTGAAGGAAATATGCCCTAGAGGCAATAATAAAGTTATTATTTATTTCCTTATTTCATGATAAATGTTTATTATTCATGCTAGAATTGTATTAACCGGAAACATAATACATGTGTGAATACATAGACAAACAAAGTGTCACTAGTATGCCTCTACTTGACTAGCTCGTTAATCAAAGATGGTTATGTTTCCTAACCATGGACAAAGAGTTTCATTTGATTAACGGGATCACATCATTAGTTGAATGATCTGATTGACATGACCCATTCCACTAGCTTAGCACCTGATCGTTTAGTATGTTGCTATTGCTTTCTTCATGACTTATACATGTTCCTATGACTATGAGATTATGTAACTCCCGTGTGCCGGAGGAACACTTTGTGTGCTACCAAACGTCACAACGTAACTGGGTGATTATAAAGGTGCTCTACAGGTGTCTCCAAAGGTACATGTTGGGTTGACGTATTTCGAGATTAGGATTTGTCACTCCGATCGTCGGAGAGGTATCTCTGGGCCCTCTCGGTAATGCACATCACTTAAGCCTTGCAAGCATTGCAACTAATGAGTTAGTTGCGGGATGATGTATTACGGAACGAGTAAAGAGACTTGCCGGTAACGAGATTGAACTAGGTATTGGATACCGACGATCGAATCTCGAGCAAGTAACATATACCGATGACAAAGGGAACAACGTATGTCGTTATGCGGTCTGACCGATAAAGATCTTCGTAGAATATGTAGGAGCCAATATGGGCATCCAGGTCCCGCTGTTGGTTATTGACCGGAGACGTGTCTCGGCCATGTCTACATTGTTCTCGAACCGTAGGGTCCGCACGCTTAAAGTTACGATGACAGATTCATTATGAGTTTATGTATTTTTGATGTACCGAAGGTTGTTCGGAGTCCCGGATGTGATCACGGACATGACGAGGAGTTTCGAAATGGTCGAGACATAAAGATTGATATATTGGACGGCTATATTCGGACACCGGAAGTGTTCCGGGGAAGTTTCGGATAAAACCGGAGAATCGGGGGGTTACCGGAACCCCCCGGGGGGTTAATGGGCCTCATGGGCCTAAAGTGGAGAAGAGGAAAGGCAGCCAGGGCAGGCCGCGCGCCCCCTCTCCCCCTAGTCCGAATTGGACAAGGAGGGAGGGGCGGCGCCCCCCCTTTCCTTCCTCTCCTCTCTCCCTTCCTTCCCCCTCTCCTACTTGGACAAGGAAAGGGAGGGGAGTCCTACTCCCGGTAGGAGTAGGACTCCTCCTGCGCGCCTCCTACTACGGCCGGCCGCACCCCCCTTGGCTCCTTTATATACGGGGGCAAGGGGGCACCCTAGTACACACAAGTTGATCTTCGTGATTGTTCCTTAGCCATGTGCGGTGCCCCCCTCCTTGATATTATACCTCGATCATATTGTAGCGGTGCTTAGGCGAAGCCCTGCGACAGTTAAACATCAACATCGTCACCACGACGTCGTGCTGACGAAACTCCTCCCCGAAGCTTTGCTGGATCGGAGCCCGGGGTGCGTCATCGAGCTGTACGTGTGTCAAGAAATCGAAGGTGCCGGAGTAACGGTGCTTGGATCGGTTGGACCGGGAAGACGTACGGCTACTTCCTCTACGTTGCGTCAACGCTTCCGCTTCGGTCTACAAGGGTACGTAGACAATACTCTCCCCTCTCGTTGCTATGCATCACCATGATCTTGCGTGTGCGTAGGAATTTTTTTGAAATTACTACGTTCCCCCAACAGTGGTATTAGAGCCTAGGTTTTATGTGTTGATGTTATATGCACGAGTAGAACACAAGTGAGTTGTGGGCGATATAAGTCATACTGCTTACCAGTATGCCATACTTTGGTTCGGCGGTATTGTTGGATGAAGCGGCCCGGACCGACATTACGCGTACGCTTACGCGAGACTGGTTTTACCGCCATGCTATGCACACAGGTGACTAGCGGGTGTCAGTTTCTCCAACGTTAGTTGAACCGAGTGTAGCTACGCCCGGTCCTTGCGAAGGTTAAAACAGCACCAACTTGACAAACTATCATTGTGGTTTTGATGCGTAGGTAAGACTGGTTCTTGCTTAAGCCCGTAGCAGCCACGTAAAACTTGCACAAACAAAATAGAGGACGTCTAACTTATTTTTGCAGGGCATGTTGTGATGTGATATGGTCAAGACGTGATGAGATATAAGTTGTTGTATGAGATGATCATGTTTTGTGGAAGTTATCGGCAACTGGCAAACGCCTTATGGTCGTCTCTCTATTGCATAAGATGCAAGCGCCAAACAATTGCTTTACTTTATCGCTATGCGATAGCAATAGTTGCAAGAGCAATAGTTGGCGAGACGTCCACGTGACGACACATTGATATAGATCAAGATGATGGAGATCATGGTGTCATGCCGGTGACGATAGAGATCATGACGGTACTTTGGAGATGGAGATCAAAGGCACAAGATGATCATGGCCCTATCATGTCACATATTTTGATTGCATGTGATGTTTATCTTGTATACATCTTATTTTGCTTATTTCGACGGTAGCTTTATAAGATGATCTCTCACTAAATTTCAAGATAAAAGTGTTCTTCCTGAGTATGCACCGTTGCCAAAGTTCGTCGTGCCCAGACACCACGTGATGATCGGGTGTGATAAGCTCTACGTCCATCTACAACGGGTGCAAGCCAGTTTTGCACACGCAGAATACTCAGGTTAAACTTGACGAGCCTAGCATATGCAGATATGGCCTCGGAACACTGAGACCGAAAGGTCGAGCGTGAATCATATAGTAGATATGATCAACATATTGATGTTCACCATTGAAAACTACTCCATTTCACGTGATGATCGGTTATGGTTTAGTTGATTTGGATCACGTGATCACTTAGAAGATTAGAGGGATGTTTTTCTAAGTGGGAGTTCTTAAGTAATATGATTAATTAAACTTTAATTTATCATGAACTTAGTCCTGGTAGTATTAGCATATCTATGTTGTAGATCAATAGCTCGCGTTGTTGCTTTCATATGTTTATTTTGATATGTTCCTAGAGAAAGTTGTATTGAAAGATGTTAGTAGCAATGATGCGGATTGGATCCGTGATCTGAGGTTTATCCTCATTGCTGCACAGAAGAATTATGCCCTTGATGCACCGCTAGGTAACAGACCTATTGCAGGAGTAGATGCAGACGTTATGAACATTTGGCTAGCTCAATATGATGACTACTTGATAGTTTAGTGCACCGTTCTTAAAGGCTTAGAATCGGGACTTTAAAAACGTTTTGAACGTCATGGATCATATGAGATGTTCCAGGAGTTGAAGTTAATATTTCAAGCAAATACCCGAGTTGAGAGATATGAAGTCTCCAACAAGTTCTTGTTGGAAATATGCCATAGAGGCAATAATAAAAGCATTATTATTATATTTCCTTGTTCATGATAATTGTCTTTATTCATGCTATAATTGTGTTATCCGGAAATCGTAATACATGTGTGAATAATAGACACCAACATGTCCCTAGTAAGCCTCTAGTTGACTAGCTCGTTGATCAACAGATAGTCATGGTTTCCTGACTATGGACATTGGATGTCATTGATAACGAGATCACATCATTAGGAGAATGATGTGATGGACAAGACCCAATCCTAAACATAGCACAAGATCGTATAGTTCGTTTGCTAGAGTTTTTCCAATGTCAAGTATCCTTTCCTTAGACCATGAGATCGTGTAACTCCCGGATACCGTAGGAGTGCTTTGGGTATACCAAACGTCACAACGTAACTGGGTGACTATAAAGGTGTACTACGGGTATATCTGAAAGTGTCTGTTGGGTTGACACGGATCAAGACTGGGATTTGTCACTCCGTATGACGGAGAGGTATCACTGGGCCCACTCGGTAATGCATCATCATTATGAGGTCAAAGTGACCAAGTGTCTGGTCACGGGATCATGCATTACGGTACGAGTAAAGTGACTTGCTGGTAACGAGATTGAACAAGGTATTGGGATACCGACGGTCGAATCTCGGGCAAGTAACATACCGATTGACAAAGGGAATTGTATACGGGGTTGCTTGAATCCTCGACATCGTGGTTCATCCGATGAGATCATCGAGGAACATGTGGGAGCCAACATGGGTATCCAGATCCCGCTGTTGGTTATTAACCGGAGAGCAATCTCGGTCATGTCTACATGTCTCCCGAACCCGTCGGGTCTACACACTTAAGGTTCGGTGACGCTAGGGTTGTAGGGATATGTATATGCAGTAACCCGAATGTTATTCGGAGTCCCAGATGAGATCCCGGACGTCAGGAGGAGTTTCGGAATGGTCTGGAGGTAAAGAATTATATATAGGAAGTGCTATTTCGGCCATCGGGACAAGTTTCGGGGTCACCGGTATTGTACCGGGACCACCGGAAGGGTCCCGGGGGTCCACCGGGTGGGGCCACCTATCCCGGAGGGCCCCATGGGCTTAAGTGGGAAGGGACCCAGCCCAAAGTGGGCTGGGGCACCACTTCCCCCTAGGGCCCATGCGCCTAGGGTGGGGAAACCCTAAAGGGGGGCGCCCCCTTGCTTGGGGGGCAAGCCCCCCACCCCTTGGCCACCGCCCCCCTAGGAGATTGCATCTCCTAGGGCCGGTGCCCCCTAGGCCCCCCTATATATAGTGGGGGGATGGAGGACCTCTTACCTTTGCCTTTGGTGCCTCCCTCTCCCTCTCCAACACCTCCTCCTCCTCCATAGAGCTTGGCAAAGCCCTGCCGGAGTACTGCAGCTCCATCACCACCACGCCGTTGTGCTGCTGCTGGAGCCATCTTCCTCAACCTCTCCTTCTCCCTTGCTGGATCAAGAAGAAGGAGACTTCACGCTGACCGTACGTGTGTTGAACACGGAGGTGCCGTCCGTTCGGCGCTAGGATCTCCGGTGATTTGGATCACGTCAAGTACGACTCCCTCATCCCCGTTCTTTGAACGCTTCCGCTCACGATCTACAAAGGTATGTAGATGCATCCGATCACTCGTTGCTAGATGAACTCATAGATGGATCTTGGTGAAACCGTAGGAAATTTTTTGTTTTCTGCAACATTCCCCAACAGTGGCATCATGAGCTAGGTCTATGCGTAGTTCTCTTTGCATGAGTAGAACACAATTTATTGTGGGCGTAGATGTTGTCAACTTTCTTGCCGCTACTAGTCTTATCTTGCTTCAGCGGTATTGTGGGATGAAGCGGCCCGGACCAACCTTACACGTACGCTTACGTGAGACCGGTTCCAGCGACTAACATGCACTAGTTGCATAAGGTGGCTGGCGGGTGTCTGTCTCTCCCACTTTAGTTGGAGCGGATTCGATGAAAAGGGTCCTTATGAAGGGTAAATAGAAGTTGACAAATCACGTTGTGGCTTTCACGTAGGTAAGAAAACATTCTTGCTAGAACCCTATTGCAGCCACGTAAAACTTGCAACAACAATTAGAGGACGTCTAACTTGTTATTGCAGCAAGTGTTCTGTGATGTAATATGGCCAAAGTTGTGATGAATGATGAATGATATATATGTGATGTATGAGATCATGTTCTTGTAATAGGAATCACGACTTGCATGTCGATGAGTATGACAACCGGCAGGAGCCATAGGAGTTGTCTTTATTTTTTGTATGACCTGCGTGTCATTGAGAAACGCCATGTAAATTACTTTACTTTATTGCTAAATGTGTTAGCCATAGTAGTAGAAGTAATAGTTGGTGAGCAACTTCATGAAGACACGAAGATGGAGATCATGGTGTCATGCCGGTGACAAGATGATCATGGAGCCCCAAAATGGAGATCAAAGGAGCTATGTGATATTGGCCATATCATGTCACTATTATTATTTGATTGCATGTGATGTTTATCATGTTTTGTACATCTTGTTTACTTAGAATGATGGTAGTAAATAAGATGATCCCTCATAATAATTTCAAGAAAGTGTTCCCCCTAACTGTGCACCGTTGCGACAGTTCGTTGTTTCGAAGCACCACGTGATGATCGGGTGTGATAGATTCCAACGTTCACATACAACGGGTGTAAGACAGATTTACACATGCAAACACTTAGGTTGACTTGACGAGCCTAGCATGTACAGACATGGCCTCGGAACACAGAAGACCGAAAGGTCGAGCATGAGTCGTATAGAAGATACGATCAACATGAAGATGTTCACCGATGTTGACTAGTTCGTCTCACGTGATGATCGGACACGGCCTAGTTAACTCGGATCATATTATACTTAGATGACTGGAGGGATGTCTATCTGAGTGGGAGTTCATTGAATAATTTGATTAGATGAACTTAATTATCATGAACTTAGTCTAAAATCTTTACAATATGTCTTGTAGATCAAATGGCCAACGTTGTCCTCAACTTCAACGCGTTCCTAGAGAAAACCAAGCTGAAAGACGATGGCAGCAACTATACGGACTGGGTCCAGAACCTGAGGATCATCCTCATAGCTGCCAAGAAAGGTTATGTCCTACAAGCACCGCTAGGTGACGCACCCGTCCCATAGAACCAAGACGTTATGAACGCTTGGCAGACACGTGCTGATGATTACTCCCTCGTTCAATGCGGCATGCTTTACAGCTTAGAACCGGGGCTCCAAAAACGTTTTGAGAGACACGGAGCATATGAGATGTTCGAAGAGCTGAAAATGGTTTTCCAAGCTCATGCCCGGGTCGAGAGATATGAAGTGCCCGACAAGTTTTTCAGCTGTAAGATGGAGGAAAATAGTTCTGTCAGTGAGCACATACTCACAATGTCTGGGTTACATAACTGCTTGACTCAGCTGGGAGTTAATATCCCGGATGACGCAGTCATTGACAAAATCCTTCAGTCGCTTCCACCAAGCTACAAGAGCTTTGTGATGAACTTCAATATGCAGGGGATGGAAAAGACCATTCCTGAATTATTTGCAATGCTGAAATCAGTAGAGGTGGAAGTCAAAAAGGAACATCAAGTGTTGATGGTGAATAAAACCACTAAGTTCGAGAAAGGCAAGGGTAAGAAGAACTTCAAGAAGGACGGCAAGCGAGTTGCCGCGCCCGGTAAGCAAGCTACTGGGAAGAAGCCAAAGAATGGACCCAAGCCCGAGACTGAGTGCTTTTATTGCAAGGGAAGTGGTCACTGGAAGCGGAACTGCCCCAAATACTTAGCGGACAAGAAGGACGGCAAAACAAAAGGTATATGTAATATACATGTAATTGATGTGTACCTTACCAGTACTCGTAGTAGCTCCTGGGTATTTGATACCGGTGCAGTTGCTCACATTTGTAACTCAAAGCAGGAGCTGCGGAATAAGCGGAGACTGGCGAAGGATGAGGTGACCATGCGCGTCGGGAATGATTCCAAGGTCGATGTGATCGCCGTCGGCACGCTACCTCTATATTTACCTATGGGATTAGTTTTAAACCTCAATAATTGTTATTTAGTGCCAGCTTTGAGCATGAACATTGTATCGGGATCTCGTTTAATTCGAGATGGCTACTCATTTAAATCCGAGAATAATGGTTGTTCTATTTATATGAGAGATATGTTTTATGGTCATGCTCCGATGGTGAATGGTTTATTCTTAATGAATCTCGAGCGTAATGCTACACATGTTCATAGTATGAATACCAAAAGATGTAAGGTTGATAACGATAGTCCCACATACTTGTGGCACTGCCGCCTTGGTCACATAGGTGTCAAACGCATGAAGAAGCTCCATGCAGATGGACTTTTAGAGTCTCTTGATTATGAATCATTTGACACGTGCGAACCATGCCTCATGGGTAAAATGACCAAGACTCCGTTCTCAGGAACAATGGAGCGAGCAACCAACTTATTGGAAATCATACATACTGATGTGTGCGGTCCAATGAGCGTTGAGGCTCGCGGTGGCTATCGTTATGTTCTCACCCTCACTAATGACTTGAGTAGATATGGGTATGTCTACTTAATGAAACACAAGTCTGAAACCTTTGAAAAGTTCAAGGAATTTCAGAGTGAGGTTGAGAATCAACGTGACAGAAAAATCAAGTTTTTGCGATCAGATCGTGGAGGAGAATACTTGAGTCACAAATTTGGCACACACTTAAGAAAATATGGAATAGTTTCACAACTCACGCCGCCTGGAACACCTCAGCGTAATTGTGTGTCCGAACGTCGTAATCGCACTCTATTAGATATGGTGCGATCTATGATGTCTCTTACCGATTTACCGCTATCTTTTTGGGGCTATGCTTTAGAGACTGCCGCATTCACTTTAAATAGGGCTCCGTCGAAATCCGTTGAGACGACGCCGTATGAATTATGGTTTGGGAAGAAACCTAAGCTGTCATTTCTAAAAGTTTGGGGATGCGATGCTTATGTCAAGAAACTTCAACCTGAAAAGCTCGAACCCAAGTCGGAAAAATGCGTCTTCATAGGATACCCTAAAGAAACTATTGGGCATACCTTCTATCTCAGATCTGAAGGCAAGATCTTTGTTGCCAAGAATGGATCCTTTCTAGAGAAAGAGTTTCTCTCGAAAGAAGTAAGTGGGAGGAAAGTAGAACACTGGTAGAAAAAGGGCCTATAGTCCCGGTTCGTAAGGGCCTTTAGTCCCGGTTCCTGAACCGGGACTAAAGTGTCGGTACTAATGCCCCGACCCTTTAGTCCCGGTTCAATCCAGAACCGGGACTGATGGGCCTCCACGTGGGCAGTGCGCAGAGCCCAGGCAGGAGACCCTTTGGTCCCGGTTGGTGGCACCAACCGGGACCAATAGGCATCCACGCGTCAGCATTTCTGTGGCTGGGGTTTTAGTTGTTTTTTTGAAGGGGGGGGGGGGGGGTGGGGGTTTTGGGGGGTTAATTTAGGTGTTTCATATATTGTGTTAGCTAGCTATAATTAATAGAGAGAAGTGTCCTCTCTTATGTCCGTGCTTGGTCGATGCTATGTACTATACATTCATATAGAGAGGACTAGACACGCTGGCTAGCTAGTAAGCAAACGAAGGAAATAGAAGATCGTGATGAACATATATGCATACAGAGAGAAATGATATCGACCACCTCTCTTTCTCCGAGAGATTGGTCGAACAATAAGTTCTCGTATATCTATCTGACACTACCGGCTACATATATACAATAATTATCTCTTACAAATATAATCATACGGACTCAGGGTCCACATAGAATTCTCCGTTTTCAGGGATCACGTGGTCAAGAAAGAATGCCGCCAATTCCTCTTGAATTCGTCGCATGCGAGCTGGTGCTAGGAGTTCATCCCGCTTCCGAAACATCTAATTTAAAGAAGGGGGTCAATACATATATATATATGAATGAATGAAACTCAACACAAATGATGGTAATAAAATAAAATTGTGAATGTTGTTATTTACGTACTTCATATTGTTCTTCAGTGTAGCCCCGCTCACAGGTCGTGTGGCGGATGGACTCGCAAACATAGTATCCACAGAAATCATTCCCTTGTTCCTGCCACAACCACTTTACAAGAAATAGAGGTTAATCAAACTGATAAGCAAGAATGCCAAATGGTATTGATGAAACTAGCGCTTGAATGACTAGTAGATGCGCTTAAAATGCTACTATAGTACTTACTTTCGGGTGTCTAAATTGCAGCTCCTTCGGCAGTCCCGGAGCTTTTCTGGTGAATTTTCTCCAAACCCTGCCGGAGAAAGAAAACAATTACTTGATATATCAGGAAATGAACAAAGTTGCTGATATGGTGGATAATGATCGATTTAACTTACTTCTCGAGTATTTGAGTCATGTCTGCATAGTCCTGGGGATCTTTTCGTCTTGAGTCTAAGACGGTTACTAGTCCCTGCTCAAGCTTAATATGTAGGAGAATATAGTGGAAACTGCACACGCATGCATAACTCATCAATTACATTACTATAACCTTGACTAATATATAAGGGAAACCGAATACGCACAAGACAGTAACACTCACTTGAAGTTGTAAGGAAAGAGTATTATATCTTTGTTTTGATTTATTACCAACGATCGTAGCAAGTTGGCCTCGGTATCTGCGGCATGAAATTTAACCTGAGTTGCATCTATGAGATATGTGTTAATGAACCCAATATCACCGACTTGTCTTTTCTTCAATTCGGCGATCTTCAATCTGCATAATATAGTGAGGATGATTATAAATACATGCAATGAAAGAGCTAAGCTATATAGAGAAACTTAATGACAGAAGTAGTACTACTTACAGACAGTAGCAGGCGACCGTTGTTTTATCGAGGGCCAATTGATTGAAAAACTGATAGAACTCCTCAAATGGAACAGGCAACAGATCAATTCCAACGAGGTCATGCTCCTTTTTAACTTTCACATACAAAGTACTCCTCCCCCCAGAGTCTCTGCAGATTTTCAAGTACCAATCATGCAATCTTCGCATCATCGTTGATAGAGATCTTTCATCTTTGACGAGAGGCTTCCCGTACTCGTATCTTTGTATCTGCATGTCCATGGGTTCATAATGTACTTCGTCGGGCAGGTAATCTGCAAGATTGCTATAACCGGGCACCATCCTCGGATCATTAGCGACGTTGTGGCTAGGCACCTTGAGCGGGGGGCACGATTGCTTTGCTTGTTCGCCGAGCTGGGCAATTTGTTTCCCAGCTCGTCATTCTTTCAGCCTTTGATCACTGACAGTACTTCCCGACCGCTCCGCTTCGGCAAATTCCTTTCCAATAATGCGGTCATAGTTTCCTTTCGGCAGAGACTTCGGTGGTTTTGTCAGGGCAGCCAGAGTGCGCTTCACTTTCACCCGATCTACCTTCTCCTCCGGAGGTGGATGTTTCTTTGCTTTCACCCCTTCAAAGAAGTTCCTCACTTCTTCTCACGCGATCTCGGCGTTCTCCTCTAGGGTCCTCTCATATGGTAACTTGTCTGGAGTCTTCAGAGAAGGACCGAATCTGTATGTCCTCCCGCCTCTGGTTGTACTGCTAGACGCCGGCCGAGCAGATGGAGCGGTTGTCTTCTTTACTTGCTTAAGAGGCGGAGGAGAAGGACTACGACGCGCCGGAGCAGCTGGAGCGGCGGCAGGTCTCTTCCGCCCTTGCTGACGAGGCGGAGAAGGAGGAGGCTGGCTGCTCGGGCGCGTCGGCGCAGGCGGAGAAAAGGCGGAGTGCCGCCACGCGCCGGAGAAGGAGCCGGCCGAGGGCCCTGATCGTCACTCGTCGGAGGAGGAGGCGGTGGAGGCGGAGTGCCCTGACTTGCTGAAGGAGGAGGAGGAGGCGGAGGCGTCCAGTTCGGAAGGTTGATGAGCTCCTTCCGCCATAGGCATGGAGTCTTCAGAGCAGACCCCAGCCGAGTCTCCCCTTCACCGGTAGGGTGGTCAAGCTGGAGGTCCTCAAATCCCTCCGTTATCTCATCCACCATCACCCTAGCATATCCTTCTGGAATAGGCCGACAGTGAAAAGTTGCGCCGGGTTCAATAGGATAAACAGAGCCAAGAGCCGCCTTGACCTTCAAATTCATCCATTGCGTCATAAGGTGGCAATTTTGAGACTCCGTTATAGCATCCACGGGATAGCTGGCAGGAGCCGTCAAGGCATGCTCCGGCTGAAGCAGCTCGGTGGAAGCCACGCTGCTTCTGCGCTGAGATGGCGGGGTAGCTTCGGGGGAGGCTTCGGCAGTACGTTTGCTGCGATTTGCTTCTCGTTCCTCTATCGCGTCTACCCTTGCTTGCAGCGCCTGCATTTGGGTCTGCTGCACTTTTTTCCTCCTCTCATGGGATTTGTAACCGCCTGCGTCCGGAAACCCAACCTTCCACGGAATGGAGCCTGGCGTGCCTCGTGTCCGTCCAGGGTGCTCAGGATTCCCGAGGGCCATTGTGAGCTCGTCGTTCTCTCTGTCTGGAAAGAACGTCCCTTCCTGCGCTGCTTCGATATACTGCTTAAGCTTACTGACTGGTATGTCCATTTGATCGTTCGTCCAAATGCACTTCCCTGTTACAGGGTCCAAGGTTCCGCCAGCCCCGAAGAACCAAGTCCGGCAACGGTCTGGCCAGTTAATTGTCTCTGGTTCGATCCCTTTATGAACCAGATCATTCTCAGTCTTGGACCACTTAGGCCGGGCTACGAGGTAGCCACCTGACCCCGTGCGATGGTGAAGCTTCTTCTTCGCAGCATTTTGCTTGTTTGTCGCCGACATCTTCTGACTCTTTTCTGATGTCTTGTAGGCCACAAATGCGGGCCAGTGATCTCTGATCTTCTCATATCTTCCCTTGAATTCTGGTGTCTCATTATTTTCGTCAAACTTATTCAGCTCTTTCTTCCACCTCCTGAATAGTTCTGCCATCCTCTTCAGAGCAAAAGACTTGATTAATTTCTCTTTAACTGGGTTCTCTGGATTATCCTCAGGTGGTAGGGTGAAATTTGACTTCAGCTCAGTCCAAAGATCATTTTTCTGCATATCATTGACATAAGACACCTCAGGGTCTTCTGTAGCCGGCTTAAACCATTGCTGGATGCTTATCAGGATCTTGTCCCTAACCAGAACCCCGCACTGAGCAACAAATGCGCTCTTTGTCCGGAGGGGTTCAATAGGTTGGCCGTCGGGCGCGATTGCTATGATCTCAAACTTTTCATCCGAGCTCAACTTTTTCTTCGGGCCTCGTCTCTTTACCGAAGTTGTGCTCGATCCGGAGGGCTAGAAAAAAGAACAAAGACTTAATTAATATGTGTACATACCAAAACAATGAATGCATCAATCAGCTAGTCAGCATAGGCTTAACTAATATATATACCTGGCCGGACTCGGTTCGGTCACCGGAGCCGTCATCACGGTCTCCTTCTTGCACCGGCATTGGGTCACTGGAGCCGTCCTCATGTTCTTCTTCTTGCACCGGCATTAGGTCACCGTAGCCAGCTTGTTCACCCTCTCCTTCCAGACCATCGGTTTCGTTGAGAAACAACGAGATGGCATCACTTCCTTCTGCGATTATGTCCCTCAACAACGCTTCTTTTGTTGCTTCATCTAGGGCGGTGTCCATAGTTTCTACAAATATTTACAACATGGCAATTATTATTCAAACATGACAGATGGATATATTAGTGCCAAACGTAGAACTAGCTACCTAATCATAGTAAGCTATCGGGAGGGGGTATATATGGACAACGATGACACTACATCTATGTCCCTCGACGACCCTCGTTCCCGATAAAAAAGAGGAAGAAGAAGAAAAAAAGAGGAGAAGAAAGAATATAGGAGAAGAACTCCTCTATTCTTTCTTCTCCTCTTTTTTTTTCTTCTTCCTCTTCTTTTTTTATCCTCTTCTTCCTCTCATGTTCGAGAGGATCGCCGAGGGGTTCGGGAGGTTGCCTAGTGTCAAAGGATTCAACAAAACCATGTCTTCATCATTAGGCGAAAGTAACATGTGCATGATGGTACGAAGCTCTTCAAAGTTGTTCTGGAACGGAGTCCCAGATAGGATAATTCGCTTTTTGGTACAAAGTTTAGAAAGAGCCTTCTGAATATCGCTATTTGGAAGGCCTTTGCTGAATTCGTACCAAAAGGCGGATTATTCTATCCGGGACTCCATTCCAGAACAACTTTGCAGAACTTCGTACCAACATGCCCTGGTTACTTCCGGCTAATGATGAAGGCATGGATTTCTTCAATACTTTGACACTAGGAAACCTCTCTCGACCCCTCGGCGATCCTCGACCCCTCGAACCCTCGACGACCCTGGAACCCTCGACCCCTAGACGACCCTCTTCTTCCTCTCATGTTCGAGAGGATCGCCGAGGGGTCGGGAGGTTGCCTAGTGTCAAAGGATTCAACAAAACCATGTCTTCATCATTAGGCGAAAGTAACATGTGCATGATGGTACGAAGCTCTTCAAAGTTGTTCTGGAACGGAGTCCCAGATAGGATAATTCGCTTTTTGGTACAAAGTTCAGAAAGAGCCTTCCAAATATCGCTATTTGGAAGGCCTTTGCTGAATTCGTACCAAAAGGCGGATTATTCTATCCGGGACTCCATTCCAGAACAATTTTGCAGAACTTCGTACCAACATGCCCTGGTTACTTCCGGCTAATGATGAAGGCATGGATTTCTTCAATACTTTGACACTAGGAAACCTCTCTGGACCCCTCGGCGATCCTCGACCCCTCGAACCCTCGACGACCCTGGAAACCTCGACCCCTAGACGACCCTGCTGGAACCCTCGACCCTCGACCCTATAGAACCCTTGAACCCTCGACCCTAAAACCCTTGACCCTTGACCCCTTAACGACCCTCGACCCTCTACCCTAGTTCCCGACCCTCGACCCCTCAAAGAGGAGAAATAAATAAGAAGAAGAAAAAAGAAGAAAAAGAATTTCTATTTTCTCTTCTTCTCCACTATTCCTTTCTTCCTTCTCCTCTTCTTTTTCTTCTTTTTTCTTCTTCTTATTTATTTCTCCTCTTCTTTTCCTCTCCTCTTCTTCTTTCTTTCCTCTTCTTATTTTCTTCTTTCCTATCCTTCTTTTTCTAAAATTGTAATTTTTGCATATATAAAACTTTTCTAAAATTGTAACTTTCTATATAAAACTTTCCTATCGGGAGGGGGAGAAGATTGAAGAAAAAAAGAAGAAAAAAGAGGAGAAGAAGAAAGGAATAGAGGAGAAGAAGAAAAAATAGAAAAAGAAATTTTTTTCTATTTTTTCTTCTTCTCCTCTATTCCTTTCTTCTTCTCCTCTTCCTTTTCTTCCTCTCCTCGTCTTCTCCTTCTTCTTCTCCTTCTTTCTCTACTTATTTTCCTTTTCCTTATTTTACTTTTTCCTCTCCACTAACATAAAATGCACTAACCTAAAATGCAACAAACATAAAATGCACTAAAGAGGCTCAACTAACCTAAAATCAGTGATAAAATGCACTAACCTAAAATCGATATCTACTAACAACTTAAAAAATTAATACATATATGAAAAAATGCATATATGAAAAAAAACATCATCATATCATCAACAGAAAAAAAACATCATCATATCATCAACAGAAAAAAAACATCATCATATCATCAACAGAAAAAAAAACATCATCAACATCATCATATCATCAACCTAAAGGGCCGGCGCGGGGCGGCGACGGGCTCGGGGCGGCGACGGGGCGGGGCGACGGCGGCGGGCTCGGGGCGGCGACGGGGCGGGGCGACGGCGGCGGGCGCGGGGCGACGACGGGCTCGGGGTGACGGCGCGGGGCGACGACGTACGGGCTCGGGGCGGCGGCGGGGCGGGGCGGGGCGACGGCGGGGCGGGGCGACGGTGGCGGGCGCGGGGCGACGACGCGGGGCGACGACGGGCTCGGGGCGGCGACGACGACGACGGACGGCCTGGGGGCGTCGGGGCGAATGGGAGCGGTTGGCCAAAATTTCACAAGTGTTGGTTTATATAGCCAGAGCAATGGTCCCGGTTCGTGCTACGACCCGGGACTAATGCACCTTTTAGTCCCGGTTGGTGCACGAACCGGGACCAAAGGCCAATTTTCGGCAGCCGAAAGGGCGGGAAGCGAAGGCCATTGGTCCCGGTTGGTGGCACCAACCGGGACTAAAGGGGGGCAATGGTCACAGTTGGTGCCACGAACCGTGACCAATGCCCCCTTTAGTCCCGGTTGGTCCCACCAACCGGGACCAATGGCCTTGTGCTGCATCGCTAGCTGAAGTTTAGTCCCACATCGCTAGCTGAAGGGCGCCGACACTTGTTTATAAGCGCTGTTGTGCCTCCCCATTCGAGCTCCTCTCTAATGCAGGCTTTCGGGCCTAAACTTGCTACTGCCTGTGGGCCTATTGGGCCTCTGCGGGCCTGAATCCTGGCCCATGTAGGGTTTCTAGTCGTATTCAGGCCGTGGAGGCCCAGTAGGTGGCATTTTTTTGGTTTTTTCTTTTTTATTTCTACATTTTTTTGGTTTTTTATTTTTTTATTTCTACTTAAAACTAAATACTTACAGTTTTTTAGTGATTTCTTTTTGCTTTTAGGTCACAAAAATTATAAACTTTCTGTTAGTGCCATTAGTTTTAAATTTTGAATAGTTTAAATTTGAATTTTTAAAAATTTGTGTGAATCACTAGTTTATGAATAACTTTACTATAAAAATAGAATTTTTTTCTATTTATTTTTTATTTATACTTACAACTAAATACTTATAGTTTTTTAGTGATTTCTTTTGATTTTAGGTCACAAAAATTATAAACTTTCTGTTAGTGCCATTAGTTTTAAAATTTTGAATAGTTTAAATTTAAATTTTGTAAAATTTGTGTGAATCACTAGTTTATGAATAACTTTACTATAAAAATATAATTTTTTTTCTTCTTTGCTATTTATTTTTTATTTATACTTACAATTAAATACTTATAGTTTGATTTTAGGTCACAAAAATTATATTTTTTTTGCTATTGAAGAATATTATAGTTTTATCTTAGTTGATCATAACATAATATTTTAATTGATTGTTTTTATTTTCATAAAAGTTTTGTAGTTCATTCTGTTTGCTATTAATTCATTATTTGAGCTAAAAAGTAGAGAGGGTTACGACAAAAACTTGATGCACTTCGTGTACAAAATGGACAATCACTTTCGAAGTATCAAAGTTTCGAACCATAAGACATGAAAGCATTTCAAATGAACTCTGAAAAAGTTGAAAGTTGGGATGGTATCATAATTTCACCCACATAGCATTTGCTTATTGCGGGAGAAAGTCTTCACTTTTTCTTCGCTTGTGTCATTTGCTTATTGCGCCGTAACCATGGATAATCTTTATTGTTTATCAGGATGCTTGGGTTAGCCTTGACATTGAAGGGAGGAATTTCATGAAACTTTTCATAATCTTCAGACATGTCTGTCTTGCCGTCCACTCCCAGGATGTCCCTTTTTCCTGAAAGAACTATGTGGCGCTTTGGCTCATCGTATGATGTATTTGCTTCTTTATCTTTTCTTTTTCTCGGTTTGGTAGACATGTCCTTCACATAGATAACCTGTGCCACATCATTGGCTAGGACGAACGGTTCGTCAGTGTACCCAAGATTTTTCAGATCCACTATTGTCATTCCGTACTGTGGGTCTACCTGTACCCCGCCGCCTAACAGATTGACCCATTTGCACTTAAACAAAGAGACCTTAAAATCAGGTCCGTAGTCAAGTTCCCATATGTCCACTATGTAACCATAATATGTGTCCTTTCCGCTCTCGGTTGCTGCATCAAAGCGGACACCGCTGTTTTGGTTGGTGCTCTTTTGATCTTGGGCGATCGTGTAAAATGTATTCCCATTTATCTCGTATCCTTTGTAAGTCAATACAGTCAAAGATGGTCCCCTGGACAACAAGTACAACTCATCACAAACAGTGTTGTCACCTCTGAGACGTGTTTCCAACCAACTGCTGAAAGTCCTGATGTGTTCACATGTAATCCAGTCGTCGCACTGCTCCGGGTGTTTGGAGCGCAGACTGTTCTTGTGTTCATCGACATACGGGGTCACCAAGGTAGAGTTCTGTAGAACTGTGTAGTGTGCTTGAGACCAAGAATATCCGTCCCTGCATATTATTGAGTCTCTTCCAAGAGTGCCTTTTCCAGTCAGTCTCCCCTCATACCGCGATTTAGGGAGACCTATCTTGTTAAGGCCAGGAATGAAGTCAACACAAAACCCGATAACATCCTCTGTTTGATGGCCCATGGAGATGCTTCCTTCTGGCCTAGCGCGGTTACGGACATATTTCTTTAGGACTCCCATGAACCTCTCAAAGGGGAACATATTGTGTAGAAATACGGGCCCCAGGATGACAATCTCGTCGACTAGATGAACTAGGACGTGCGTCATGATATTGAAGAAGGATGGTGGGAACACCAGCTCGAAACTGACAAGACATTGCGCCACATCACTCCTTAGCCTTGGTACGATTTCTGGATCGATCACCTTCTGAGAGATTGCATTGAGGAATGCACATAGCTTCACAATGGCTAATCGGACGTTTTCCGGTAGAAGCCCCCTCAATGCAACCGGAAGCAGTTGCGTCATAATCACGTGGCAGTCATGAGACTTTAGGTTCTGAAACTTTTTCTCTGGCATATTTATTATTCCCTTTATATTCGACGAGAAGCCAGTCGTGACCTTCATACTGAGCAGGCATTCAAAGAAGATTTCTTTCTCTTCTTTCGTAAGAGCGTAGCTGGCAGGACCTTTATACTGCTTCGGAGGCATGCCGTCTTTTTCGTGCAAACGTTGCAGGTCCTCCCGTGCCTCAGGTGTATCTTTTGTCTTCCCATACACGCCCAAGAAGCCTAGCAGGTTCACGCAAAGGTTCTTCGTCACGTGCATCACGTCGATTGAGGAGCGGACCTCTAGGTCTTTCCAGTAGGGTAGGTCCCAAAATATAGATTTCTTCTTCCACATGGGTGCGTGTCCCTCAGCGTCATTCGGAACAGCTAGTCCACCGGGACCCTTTCCAAAGATTACGTAGTGTAAATCATTGACCATAGCAAGCACGTGATCACCGGTGCGCATGGCGGGCTTCTTCCGGTGATCTGCCTCGCCTTTGAAATGCTTGCCTTTCTTTCGACATTGATGGTTGGTCGGAAGAAATCGACGATGGCCCAGGTACACATTCTTCCTGCATTTGTCCAGGTATATACTTTCAGTGTCATCTAAACAGTGCGTGCATGCGTGGTATCCTTTGTTTGTCTGTCCTGAAAGGTTACTGAGAGCGGGCCAATCGTTGATGGTCACGAACAGCAACGCCTTAAGGTTAAATTCCTCCTGTCTGTGCTCATCCCACGTACGTACACCGTTTCCATTCCACAGCTGTAAAAGTTCTTCAACTAATGGCCTTAGGTACACATCAATTTCGTTGCCGGGTTGCTTAGGGCCTTGGATGAGAACTGGCATCATAATGAACTTCCGCTTCATGCACATCCAAGGAGGAAGGTTATACATACATAGAGTCACGGGCCAGGTGCTGTGATTGCTGCTCTGCTCCCCGAAAGGATTAATGCCATCCGCGCTTAAAGCAAACCATACATTCCTTGGGTCCTTTGCAAACTCATCCCAGTACTTTCTCTCGATTTTTCTCCACTGCGACCCGTCAGCGGGTGCTCTCAACTTCCCATCTTTCTTTCGGTTCTCACTGTGCCATCGCATCAACTTGGCATGCTCTTCGTTTCTGAACAGACGTTTCAACCGTGGTATTATAGGAGCATACCACATCACCTTCGCAGGAACCCTCTTCCTGAGGGGCTCGCCGTCAACATCACCAGGGTCATCTCGTCTGATCTTATACCGCAACGCACCGCATACCGGGCATGCGTTCAGATCCTTGTATGCACCGCGGTAGAGGATGCAGTCATTAGGGCATGCATGTATCTTCTCCACCTCCAATCCTAGAGGGCATACGACCTTCTTTGCTGCGTATGTACTGTCGGGCAATTCGTTATCCTTTGGAAGCTTCTTCTTCAATATTTTCAGTAGCTTCTCAAATCCTTTGTCAGCCACAGCATTCTCTGCCTTCCACTGCAGCAATTCCAGTACGGTACCGAGCTTTGTGTTGCCATCTTCGCAATTGGGGTATAACCCTTTTTTGTGATCCTCTAACATGCGATCGAACTTCAGCTTCTCCTTTTGACTAATGCATTGCGTCCTTGCATCGACAATGACCCGGCGGAGATCATCATCATCGGGCACATCGTCTGGTTCCTCTTGATCTTCAGCAGCTTCACCCGTGGCAGCATCATTGGGCACATCGTCTGGTTCCTCTTGATCTTCACCAGCTCCCCCCGTTGCAGCATCACCGTATTCAGGGGGCACATAGTTGTCATCGTACTCTTCTTCTTCGCCGTCTTCCATCATAACCCCTATTTCTCCGTGCCTCGTCCAAACATTATAGTGTGGCATGAAACCCTTGTAAAGCAGGTGGGAGTGAAGGATTTTCCGGTTAGAGTAAGACCTCGTATTCCCACATTCAGTGCATGGACAACACATAAAACCATTCTGCTTGTTTGCCTCAGCCGCATCGAGAAACTCATGCACGCCCTTAATGTACTCGCGGGTGTGTCTGTCACCGTACATCCATTGCCGGTTCATCTGCGTGCATTATATATAATTAAGTGTCCAAATTAATAGAAGTTCATCATCACATTAAAACCAAAGTGCATACATAGTTCTCATCTAACAACATATAGCTCTCCAGAGCATCTAATTAATTAAACCATACATTGAAACTATGTAAAACATTTCAATGCGAAAACAAATGCGATCATAATCGCAACCAAGGTAACAATTGATCCAACGGCATAATGATACCAAGCCTCGGTATGAATGGCATATTTTCTAATCTTTCTAATCTTCAAGCGCATTGCATCCATCTTGATCTTGTGATCATCGACGACATCCGCAACATGCAACTCCAATATCATCTTCTCCTCCTCAATTTTTTTTATTTTTTCCTTCAACAAATTGTTTTCTTCTTCAACTAAATTTAACCTCTCGACAATAGGGTCGGTTGGCATTTCCGATTCACATACATCCTAGATAAATAAAATCTATGTCACGTTGGTCGGCATAATTTTCATAAACAATAAATGAACCAATAGTTATAAAGATAATATACATACCAAATCCGAATCATAGACAGGACGAGGGCCGACGGGGGCGGATACCAAAACCATCGCACTATATAAGATGCAATAATAAATGTAAGAAAATGATACAAGTATCTATCTAAACATACAAGTAAGAATATTTTTCCTTTCAGAAAGAAGATAAGAACAAGAGGCTCACCACGGTGGTGTCGGTGATGAGATCGGCGCGGGTGATCGACGGCGGTGAAGACGGGGACGGGGCGTGACGGACCGCTAAATCTAGACAAATCTCGAGGAAAATGGAGCTTGGAGGTCGAGCTTCGAGAGGAGAAAGCTTAAGTAGTGTGGCTCGGGCATTCCATCGAACACCTCATGTGCATAGGAGGTGAGCTAGAGCACCACAAAGCCCTCTCCCCCTCGGCCAGAAAAAACAGAGCACTGTGCTCTGCTCTTGCGCGAGGGGGTATATATAGGCACCTCATTGGTCCCGGTTGATGACAAGAACCGGGACTAAAGGGAAGCCTTTGGTCCCGGTTCAAGCCACCAACCGGGACCAATGGTGGTGGGCCAGGAGCGAGGCCCATTGGTCCCGGTTCGTCCCACCAACCGGGACCAAAAGGTCCAGACGAACCGGGACCAATGGCCCATGTGGCCCGGCCGGCCCCCTGGGCTCACCAACCGGGACCAATGCCCACATTGGTCCTGGTTCTAGACTGAATCGGGACTAATGGGCTGAGCCGGCCTGGACCATAGCCCTGTTTTCTACTAGTGGAACTTGATGAAGTATTACCTCTTGAACCGGAAAATGGCGCAACTCAAGAAAATGTTCCTGAGGTGCCTGCACCGACTAGAGAGGAAGTTAATGATGATGATCATGAAACTTCGGATCAAGTTGCTACTGAACTTCGTAGGTCCACAAGGACACGTTCCGCACCAGAGTGGTACGGCAACCCTATCTTGGAAATCATGTTGTTAGACAACGGTGAACCTTCGAACTATGAAGAAGCAATGGCGGGCCCGGATTCCGACAAATGGCTAGAAGCCATGAAATCCGAGATAGGATCCATGTATGAAAACGAAGTATGGACTTTGACTGACTTACCTGTCGAGCGGCGAGCCATAGAAAATAAATGGATCTTTAAGAAGAAGACATACGCGGATGGTAATGTGACCATCTATAAAGCTCGGCTTATCGCTAAGGGTTATCGACAAGTTCAAGGGGTTGACTACGATGAGACTTTCTCAACCATAGCGAAGCTAAAGTCCGTCCGAATCATGTTAGCAATTGCCGCATTCTATGATTATGAGATATGGCAAATGGACGTCAAAACGGCATTCCTTAATGGTTTCCTTAAGGAAGAATTGTCTATGATGCAGCCGGAAGGTTTTGTCGATCCTAAGAATGCTGACAAGGTGTGCAAGCTCCAACGCTCGATTTATGGGCTGGTGCAAGCATCTCGGAGTTGGAACATTCGCTTTGATGAGATGATCAAAGTGTTTGGGTTTACGCAGACTTATGGAGAAGCCTGCGTTTACAAGAAAGTGAGTGGGAGCTCTGTAGCATTTCTTATATTATATGTAGATGACATACTTTTGATGGGAAATGATATAGAACTCTTGGACAACATTAAGGCCTACTTGAATAAGAGTTTTTCAATGAAGGACCTTGGAGAAGCTGCATATATATTAGGCATCAAGATCTATAGAGATAGATCAAGACGCCTCATAGGTCTTTCACAAAGCACATACCTTGATAAGATATTGAAGAAGTTCAATATGGATTAGTCTAAGAAGGGGTTCTTGCCTGTGTTGCAAGGTGTGAAATTGAGCTCAGCTCAATGTCCGACCACGGCAGAAGATATAGAAGAGATGAGCGGCATCCCCTATGCCTCAGCCATAGGTTCTATTATGTATGCCATGCTGTGTACCAGACCTGATGTAAACCTTGCCATAAGTTTGGTAGGTAGGTACCAAAGTAATCCCGGCAAGGAACACTGGACAGCGGTCAAGAATATTCTGAAGTACCTGAAAAGGACTAAGGAAATGTTTCTCGTTTATGGAGGTGACGAAGAGCTCGTCGTAAAGGGTTACGTCGACGCTAGCTTCGACACAGATCTGGATGACTCAAAGTCACAAACCGGATACGTGTATATTTTGAATGGTGGGGCAGTAAGCTGGTGCAGTTGCAAGCAGAGCATCGTGGCGGGATCTACATGTGAAGCGGAGTACATGGCAGCCTCGGAGGTAGCGCATGAAGCAATTTGGGTGAAGGAGTTCATCACCGACCTAGAAGTCATACCCAATGCGTCGGGGCCAATCAAACTCTTCTGTGACAACACTGGAGCTATTGCACTTGCCAAGGAGCCCAGGTTTCACAAGAAGACCAGGCACATCAAGCGTCGCTTCAACTCCATTCGTGAAAATGTTCAAGATGGAGACATAGATATTTGTAAAGTACATACGGACCTGAATGTAGCAGATCCGTTGACTAAACCTCTCCCTAGAGCAAAACATGATCAACACCAGAATTCCATGGATGTTCGATTCATCACAATGTAACTAGATTATTAACTCTAGTGCAAGTGGGAGACTGTTGGAAATATGCCCTAAAGACAATAATAAAAGCATTATTATTATATTTCCTTGTTCATGATAATTGTCTTTATTCATGCTATAATTGTGTTATCCGGAAAAAATAGTTCCTCATCAATATGTTGCCGGCATCGATCTTATTTCTCCAAATTTTCTGACGACCCATAATCGAACCACCGTGCTTCGGCTTTTTATTGACATGCATAGCTAGAATCATTGCAAGGTCCTCCTCTACAATATCAAATTCTTCGTCGGAAGAATCATAGACAAACTCATCTATAATATTGAATTTAAACTAGTCTATAAAACTACAAACAACATGCACCAAATTCATCTACAAAATGTGAAGTTGAAGCAATACATACCTTGCAGGCGTTTTGTCAAACACCTTGTCGGCGCCGAGCGGCAGTTGGCGGCCAGGCGCTGTTCGTCGGCGTGCTCGAGGGGCGGCGGCGACGAGAGGAGGTGGAGAAAGCAGCGGCGGCGTGCGGGGATATGCCGGGGAAGCGTCATCGGGTCGCCGGAGTTAATGGGGAGGTGCGGGCGGCGGCGCCAGTGGCTGGATCCGGCGGTTGGTGGGAGTCACGCATGAGTCGTCGCTATCCAGCACAGTAGAGCGGGCGCATGAAATAAGCGGCAAGCGATACCGTTTTGCTTCGTGCGTTGAACCAATTATAGCGCACGCATTTTTTGCGCGTCCACTGGAGCGCAAGAAACGGTTGCACGCGCAAAAAAGGCAATTTTTCCAGCGCGGCGCTAAAATCGCGCATCCGTTGAAGATGCTTCAATGAAGGTATTGATCATCCGTTGGAGATGCTTCAATGAAGGTATTGGCAGTGCATGCAGCGGGGCCTCCTAGTGGAGGTAAATGAGTAGTAAATGACAACAAATTGCGCCAACGAGTAGATGGGAGTGCCCAAATTAAGTCCGCCGTTTTTCCAATAAAACTGAAGGTGAAACCAATCGATCCAGCTTCCGGCGTACGCCTCTCAATAAACGCACGCAGCAAAATCTTTCCTCTCTCCCATGTCCCTATCCATCCATCCATCCATCCATCCATCCATCTCACCACCGGAATGATGGAGCCCTCCAAGATTTCTGATGCCATTGTAGCCGAGTCCGAGGAGAGGTCATATGCCTTCAAGATAGACGGATACTCAAGAACCAAGCGGCTGGCAAAGAACGACGACAGCATGACTTCTCCCCGTTTCTGCGTCGGAGGTCACGACTGGATCCTGAGGTACTACCCGAAAAGTTTCCATGTAGTATCCGTCTACCTGGTTCTCGATTCTGCTGATGCAAAAGATGTGAAGGCAAAGGTCAGGTTCTGTTTACTCGACAAGGATGGCGTCCCGGTGCCGTCGTACAACCACACCTTCCAAGAAAATGTCTTTCAAGTAGGAATGAAAATGGAGTGGAAAATTTCCGCTTTTCCGGAGGAAAAATGAAAATAGAAAAGAAATATGAAAATGAAGACGGAAATTTGCAAAATGGAAATGGAAATTTTTATGCGGAAACGAAAACAAAAACGGAACGGTGTTTTCCGGTGGAACAACCGTGGAACGGAACTTTCTGTTTCCGTGAATATGGAATTTCCGTTTCTACTATAGGAACATGGCCGCTTTGTAGCCCTGCTACCAAACAACACACAATGAGCACAATAAGCAGAATGGATCATTTGAGAACGAACTTTTACTACCGCACACGTACTTAATTAGACCCTATACGGAGTTGTCATGTACTGCTACAATACTACCCTATGTTGCTAACACAACCATATTATTTCGTAGCCATGTTAAAAATTCCTTAAATTTGTTTGTTTTTTGTGTGTATTTCTCTATGATTCAAAGGGGTTGTAAGTTCCAGTCAACATGCAGTTTTGTTTCTGTGTCCGCTCTGTACTTGCTTTGTGTCTGTTTCCAGTAGTATTTCCGCGGTTTCTGTATTCGTTTCCGCTTCTGCCAAAAATAAAAAAACAAATATGGTAGCACGCAGTTTCGTCCGTTTCCGCTTCGTTTTCATCCCTACTTCCAAGACAAAGGATCATCCCAGGGTGTCGTCGATTTCATCAGGCCTGAGGTTTTGGAGCGATCGCCTCACCTGATGATAACCGACTGCTTCACCATCCGGTGCGACGTCACGGTCATGAAGGAGTTCAAGAGCCAAGAAAATGGCCGGTTCGTCGAGGTCCCTCCCAGCGACTTGCATCGGCATCTCGGAGACCTCCTACAGAGCGCGGATGGAACGGACGTGACCTGCAGTGGCGCTAACAACACCAGAAGAACATGGTGATGGCCCGGACCCAGCCACAGCACCAACACCTGCAGAAGATGTTAATGGCATGGGCCATAGCGAACCGGTAGCAACAGGTGTGGTTTCAAGGGCTTCGGTTTGTAGCTGGTTATCCAAGATTTGCAGCAGCCGCCAGCTTGATAATGTCAGCGTTAAGGTTCCAGCAGGGATTGGAAAGCTAACGGCCTTGCATACTCTTGGTGTTGTACACGTCAATGTTACACGTCAATTTTTACATCCCTATAGTTCAGAACCCTTTAAAGAGAACGGGGCCTAAATCCAGAGGACGTAAATATCCTCTGCAGGGAGTTGAAAGAGAGAGATGGCTTGCATCGTCTTTGTGTCAAGCCGGCTGGCGCGCTTGAAATAATGTTTCCCGGATATATACATCGTCTTAGTGCTACATAAACTTGAAGGTCTTCGAGATTGATTGCACCTCCTGCCCTTCCCACGGTGAAATACATTTATCTTTTGAAAGAGCAGCACTGGTGAACTTTGTTGAGGTGCTGAAGGTTCACTGCTCTAGTGGGTCATCTTTGCGTCTTAAGAAACTAGCGAGTCTCGAGGAAGTGTGGCTAAAGGGTTCGTACAGCGATGTACTCAAGCCAATTTAGCAGCAACTTGCCGAGTGGCCCAAAGACGAGCTTACCTCGAGGTGCGCCTACTCACTGCTTTCCTCCGACCATGAGCTTGACCTCAGTGCAGGGTACATCTGGGGCTCCAAGGCACCTATCAAGGTTAATATCTTCGGCTTGCTCCTCTCTCGTGACAGGCTAAGCACGATGGCGAACTTAAATCGCAATACCACCATCTCGGGGTTGTCTTCCCCTCGCTACGGCATCTCTTTGGAGGACGCGACGAACCTCGCCCTCCTCTGCCCATATACAGCCTAGGTTTGGTTCCGCTTGGGTCTTCAGGTCCCTCTTGCCATCGATCTCATCTGGTATACTCCGACACCGGTTGGCCTCGACATCAAACACTTGGCCTACCGTCGCCCTCGCCATCCTCTGGAAGTTGTGGGACTCCAAGAACGCTCGTGTTTTCCGTAACAAGATGCACTCCCCTTAGGCTGGTCACAATGGGGAGGAACTTAGGAGTAACATCACACACTCGAATACAGCTTTACTTATGTGGCACATATTTAATGAAGAGAGAGGTGTTTGTGGTAACTAGCTAAGTTACCGGAACATCACACACTACAAAAAACAATGAGTCTATAACCTAATAAATACATCGTTGCATGACACTACATAGATGTTCCTACCCACTATGGAGGTAGTAACATAGTCTAGGTAAGTGTGTAAGTTACTAGCTTATGTTCTTGCCCATTGCGACCAGCCTTAGATACTATTAGGAACATCATTTCAGATTTTACACTTTGGGCCTTCAGATTTAAGGACCCCGTTAGTAGGGAGGCTGCCTTGTCTTGGTGCATGTACCTCTCCTTTCGTTGTAATCCTTAATGCAACTTGCCCTTGGGCTTTTGAGTAATATATTCAGGTGGGACCCCCCCCCCCCCCCCCCCCCCCGGCTGATTGTTCAAAAAAATAGGCACAAAGCCGTCTATTTACTTGAGGCAAATTTTCTGAGATACAACAAGACATATCGCAACATTAGAATGTATTTCGTAAATCACAGCAGCTTGTAGGTATTTCAGCCGTACATATCAGAACATTATTGTTCTACAACACCTTTACATATATTTTTTTTAATGAGAAAAACTGTACATGTACATGATGGGGATAAAAATAGGACCCTGATAAGCGACACACTTGTGGCACGAACACATTGCAACTCCGAACAGTTTGATGACAAGTTTAGTGACGTGAGGATGACAATTTTCATTGTCAAGCATGAGAATTTTTTTTCGGATGGCAAGTTTTAGTTTTTTTTTGGTTTGTTTTTGCTTTTTGGATGACAATTTTAGCAGTAAAAAAGCCAGGGCTGGAGTGCTTCGTGCCAGCAGTGTGGCACTGATCATTGGGGTAAAAATAAAATAATTGGTAAATTCTAAAGGTGAGTTATGTGTCTTGATTCTCCATTTGCTCTATGCAGGAGAAGAGAAGGCATTGTGGGCCGGTGAGTGCGGTCTTGAGCTTAGTAAAGAAACTTGTGCAGAGAGAGAGAGAACAATAAACTGGCACCACACACACCATGGTGGAAACAGTTTGCAATGTTGAGCTCATCAGATGAACATTCAGTTGGTGCATGGCAATCAGTCACAACATTAGCAAATATCCTCGTTTTGCCTCGAATTCTTTCTTCTAAAGCTGCATTTTTTTTCTGGGGACCTGCAGGTTATTTCCGGGGGAATCATGTTAATTACTGAACAAAGAAAGTAGGAAAACTTAGGACTCTGATTTCAGGATTTTCTCTGTGATGGGGTGATGGACCAATGCATCTCTGTGAGAGGACAGATAAAGCCGACGTTCCTTTCTGGATCCAACCGGAGGCGGTTGCCCCCATAGCACATAGCAAAACCTTCAAGTTCCAGTGTAGTAAGATCTCCGAGCATCGCAGTGTACTGGCGTCTCTTCGTGGAGGTAAACGAGTAAATTAATGAGAGGCAACGAGACCGAGAACATGCAAATGAAGTCCGCCGTTTTCATTAAAACTGAAGGTGAAACCAATCGATCCAGCTTCCCGCGTACACCTCTATATAAACGCACGCAGCAAAACCTTTCCTCTCTCCCACAGTCCCAGGTTCCCATCTATCCATTCATCCCACCACCGGAATGGCGGAGCACTGCAAGATTTCTGCTGCCATTGTTGCCGAGTCCGAGGAAAGATCGTATGCCTTCAAGATAGACGGATACTGGAAAGCCAAGCGGCTGGTCAAGAACGGCGAGAGCGTGACTTCTCCCCCCTTCTGCGTCGGAGGTCACGACTGGATTCTGAGGTACTACCCCAAGATTTTCGATCTAGTAACCGTCTTCCTGGTTCTCGATTCTGCTGATGCAAAAGGCGTGAAGGCGAAGGTCCGATTCTGCTTACTCGACAAGGACGGGGTACGGGTGCCGTCGTACACCTTCCAAGAAAATGTCTTCCGAGGCAAAGGATCATCCGGGGGCGGCGTTGGCTATTCCATCAAGCAGGAGGACCTGGAGCGATCGCCGCACCTGATAGACGACTGCTTCACCATCCGGTGCGACGTCACGGTGATGAAGGAGTTCAAAGGCAAAGAAAATGGCCAGTTCGTTGTGGTTCCCTCGAGCGACTTGCACCGACATTTCGGCGACTTTCTGAAGAGCGGGGATGGAACGGACGTGACCTTTCAAGTCGATGGCAAGACCTTCTCGGCCCATCGGTCCGTGCTTGCTGCTCGGTCGCCTGTGTTCAAGGCGCAGCTCTTCGGCGCCATGAAGGAGAGTTCTGATGATCTGATTATGGTCGATGACATGGAAGCCGACGTGTTCACATCATTGCTCCATTTCATATACACCGACTCGCTCCCGCAGATGACCCGTGAAGGAGACGATGTGGTGGCAGCTAGCCATCTCCTTGTAGCGGCGGACAGGTATGACGTCCAGAGGCTGAAGCTCATCTGCGAGGAGAAACTGTGCAGCCACCTTGACACCGATACGGTGGCAACCAGTTTGGTTCTGGCTGAGCAACATAGCTGCCATGGGCTCAAGGAAGCATGTCTACAGTTCCTCGCTTCTCCGGCCAATTTGGAGGCGATGAAAGCAAGCGATGGCTACGTGCATCTCAAAAGCAGTTGCCCGTCTGTTCTCAAGGAACTGATTGCTAGACTCCTGCCTGCTGAACTGAAAGCGGCCAAGGATATTGTCATGGCAATTTAGTACTCGTACTAGGAGGATTAGAGCGCTTTGCATCCATCGATGACATGGTCCACACAGTCTATGCCACACTGGCTATCTATTTTTGAGAGGTCATGACTTGTCACCATCGTCCACATCGATAACCATTGAAGTCTATGCTCTGGTTATATATATATGCTTTCTATTTATTTTTGAGAGGTCCAATGTTGCAACCTAACATGAAAAATACTATCAATATCATAGATAATAATAATTTCTTTATATATTTAAGAAACTGTTCTTTTACAACGTAGAGTTCACTTCACTCAAAAGAGAAGTGGTAAAGCATATTTGAATCACTCGAGAGATTTCTTATTGTTGCCATGTGGCTGCTGAATTGCTGATGGCTCGGTTGTCTTCTCTGCGTTCTGAATGTGCAGCAGGATGCTGTCCAATCCAGGAGGACAGAAGACACGCTGTCGATGAGCGGGTGAAGTAAAAAAATCCCCTTGTGCACAGAGAATAACCTGATACCACACATACAACCCACAGACTCTGCAGTGTTGAACTCATCAGATGAATATTCCATTAGCATCTCGCAGTAAAGTGACAATATTGCCAAATACCCCCATATACTGTTAGTCTAGCATATGACAACAGCTTGTAGGTTTTGCAACAGTACATATGACAACATTACTGTTCTACAGTACTGTACATGTTGGTGGTAAAAATATTAATAACACAGAATAAGATAGTCAGTAAAATCTGATGGTAAGTTTCATGTCTTGATTGTCCATTTATTCTATGCAGGAGAAGAGAAGACATTGTGAGTGAGGCTGTAGAGAAACTTGCGCAGAGAGAATAATAACTGAAAACACATGCATGGCATAGCGATAACACGTTGCAGTTTCGAGCTCATCAGATGAATATTCAGTTGGTGTCTGCCAATCAGTGACAGCATTATCAAATATCCTCTCATATACTCTTGAAGTCTTGCTTCTGAGTTCTCACTGTAAACCTGGAGTTTCTACTTTATTTTTTGCATGAGAACCTGCAAATTATTTCAGGGAACATTTAATCATATGAATTACTGAGGATCCATTGCCCAGTTAGGCCCTAGAGATGCAAAGAAAGGAGTAAAAAATAGGTCCTACTTTAGCAAATTATTTTGACATGAATAGTGGAACCCAGCATAATAATGCCAGGAATTTATTTCAACAATGCGCTTTGGCACATGTGCTAGATGCAATCGAGCTCTCTTAATTTGATTCTCTCACCAAATAAATGCAAAGAAAATATAGTTCTCATAGCTGCAAGTATTTTTGCTGATCATAACAATAAGATCAAAAGTTCAAAAAAAACAATAAGATCACAGATTACAGAGATAGAAAAATGCAATGGAGGATGAGTGAGTCTTTCCATGGATGAAACCACAATATCAGTCATCATGACACTTTGTCGGTGTGGCTGAGCTGGCCTTTGTGTTGCTTATTTTCATGGGTCACGTAAAGACTAGGTGAGCAGGGAATTCTCAAGAAAAAAGAAAAGTAGGTGAGCCGGGAGCAGACGCTCCATGCCTCCTCGGAGTCTTCCTATTCCCTTCCCATTGTGGGGAATAGTCGGGTGAATGCGTGAAGCGTCTTACATGGGTGTGAAGCAGGCAAGTAAGACTCTGAATTTTATGTTTAGAAAAAAATATTTTATTCAAAAGGTTTTTAAAATATTGTAGAAAAAAGTTTTAAAAAGGAAAAGTTATATTGCAGCAAATGAGAAAACGTTCATGTACGCACATAAAAATATTCATATATAAAATAAAATGTTAATGTATTAAAATAATATTCATGCATTAAAAAAGGTTTAGGTGTTTTTTAGGAAAAAATCATGGATTTCGAAAAGTCTCATGATGCTAAAATTGAAACCGGTGATGTTCTGATGCTACAGGCTACATCCCCAACACTTAATATACAAACAACCGAGTTTATATAGAATTCATAGACCACAACAAGAAGGGGGGGGGGGGGGGGGGGGATGTCCCCCTCCCTCGATTTATATGAGTCTGATTCACCTGCAGAGACTCCTTCTCGCCCGCTCTTGTTTTTCGGTCGGCAACATCGTTTGCTCCATATATTAGTGTTCGATGGATTCTCCCCACGCTACTCAACCACATTCTACGGGAGACATCTGCATTGCTATATTCAAGTACAGTGGTAACTAAACAAGATCTGCCGTTAAAAAAATAAACATTATTTGGCTATGTGAGTGTTTGCAGACAAATACATTCATTTGTGGCAGTACAACAAAGAAAGAAGGCCTTCAGAAAAAAATGAACAAAGGAAATCTAGAAGAGACGTAATGCAACAACCAATTTCTCTGATTCCAATGTGCTTGGAAAAGGAGGTTTGGGAAAAGTCTGCAAGGGTATATTGGAAAATGGCAATGAAATTGTTGTCAAATAGTTTACTAATGATTCTGGACAAGGCATAGAGTTGCTTAGAAATGAAGTAAATTTAATTGCCAGTTTGTAGCGTTTGCTTCTCATATATAAACTAGTATAACGCCCGTGCATTGCCACGGGCTCTTCAAAATTTATAATCAGTATCTTTCATTTATCATCCCCTCATATTGGGTGATTATGGGGTGCTCTAATTAGAAACACAATAATCAAATATTAGGAAATTTCACCGAACGAACAACAACGAATAATACGATATCTATCAAACGAATAAAATGAGGTCATATTTTTGGTCCGTCATGCACTTCTGTTGAAAAGTGCCTATCCCTTTTAGAATCAACCCACTGTTTGCTCGCACGCAAAAAAAATACATCTCTAAAGTGGGGACCCATCGGTGCCAAAAAGAACTCAAACTCCTATCCAATCTCGACTTCGTGCTCTTCCACTTCCATTGATGAAGATGGGACGTTAAGGGTTTCATCATGATGACCTCAAGCAGCCGCCGACATCCCTCCCCACATCTACCCCTACCCCCTGCTGCCGCTTGCACTGTCCTTACTCCTCGAGGGAGCTAGGGACATAATGTTCTCTAGGATGGGCATGACCAGATCCACGAGGAGGCCACATTCTTCCATGGGAACTCAACCAAGCACACCACCCTCCGCAACCATCCAATCCCAGCCTAACAAAGTCAAGACCCGCCATCAATCCACAAATCAGGCTCGCCGCATCCAGGTTCACTGCAAGTCCGCGACGAGTCTGTAGTCGACATCTTGACTTTGGCTATCCCCACGGAAGAATCATCAGATCCTGCTTACTTTTACCATCACTTCGTCTCTTCCCAAGGCAGCGACACCACCCAGCCAATCACCATCACCGCTTGCGGCTTGCCTACATAAAATTATGAGAAATCCCCACGGCGGTGCTGTAAGATCGCCTTGGCGACCTCGACAGTGACCGACTGGTCTAAGATCTAAGCTAGCCGCTCTTTGTAGAAACCAATAGAAGTAAGCATGTGACTCAGATTTGTTTTTTGGTGTGCATGCGTTTCTTGCTGCCCACCAGCTCTTGTCTACAACTCGTCTATCTCTGTACCAGCTCTTGGTCTACAACTCGCTTATCTCCATGCTCGAGACGACCAAGCTCGATGCGCAAGCCGCATACGTCTGCTAGAGCTATATCCAGGCCCTATGATTTTTGGATCACTGGCACTATGGGTGCCAGGACCGGAGTCGCCCTCATCCACCAAGTGGATCAAGGAGGCCTACCACCTAGACTCTACATCACAACATTTTGTGTTTTCCTATAAAAAGTAAAGAACCTTCTCTAATAAATGTAAATATAACCTTTTGGTTTTATAGTCTCAACTTTCCTACACTCCAATACCAGAAGGATTTCTTCGTTTTGAATGTCATTCACTTAGAAAGGTAGTAATACAATCTGTGATATTAAGGCAAATTATTAGTCATATTAAAGTGCAAAAGGCCCTATAGGAGTCAAAGCATGAATTTTATGGTTATACTGTAATTTGCAAGATCTGAGATTTATGCAAGTGTACAATTAGAGAAGAGCCAATTAAATAGATTTTCACATTCAGAATAGTACGATTAGCAGTAGCACTTCAATTTTTTCATGTTTGATCAGCTTGCTAGGTGGTTATCACTAAGCATGTTGGAACGATGAGCATAACCTAACTTAGTTCAGTACGTGTTGCTGCAAATTAGTTCAGTACGTACGAAGCTGTTGCTAATTTCAATGCCTGGCTGTTGCAAGTTTCTAATGAAAAAGTACTTCAGGTCAAAGGTCAGGGAATATACACTTTTGTTATCATGGTTGTTTCCTTATAATGAACAACTTTGATCACCACTTCAGCAGCTACTATCTATAAAAAGACATTAGCTAAGTAGATACAGGCAAAGAAAGCATGTAGGCAACACCAGAATTAAAAACATCCTTCTCAATGGAGCTCGTGCAGTTCGGAAGACCCTAATGATCGATGAGGGACCCCTCCGATGGTAGCATGGCATGACAATTGTCGTCAATGACGACACCCAAAGTACCTTGCACAATCCATCGATCCAGTTCGGAACAATCAAGCACATACCTTGCAAAGTGATGTGGATCTGAAGCAGAGGTGGGAAGGTAAAGACTCAGGTGAGGTGGAATGAGACGTTGATATAGACGTGCACGCATGAGAATAAGGCGGTGCCCAGGATGGATCTCCATCGGAGGAGGCCGGATCCGCTGGGGAGGAGGTCGCTGTAGTACCTGCCATCTGTGCGATGGATCACGGGGCTGGCAGGCAGGGGGAGGGGATAGGAGGGAGCGGGTGGGCTAGAGCGCAGATGGCGGGTGCCCCCGACGACGGTTGGGAAGGATGGTGGAGGAGGTGGATGAGGATGGCGGCGGCGTCTGCGGTTGCGCCTCGTCCGCAGCCGTGCTGGTGGTGGTCGATGCGAGAGCCGGATGGCGTCGGCCAGAATCAGGCAGGGGTGACAAAGATTTAGAGGAGAGAGAGAATGGAGGCGATGAGCGATGGGAGGAAGGGCCACCGACGATTGGGGTGGCCTCAGATCCGCCCTCCGTGGCCGCCTATTTCATGGGACGAACACCCGTGCTCACCGTCGGGCTCGCCTTCGGCCGCTACCTCGCCGACATTCACGACGTAGAGCCCCTTCCTCCGATCCCATTTACCAGGGAGGCAGCGCCATCTTTCATCGCAGAGAACGAGTCCACACTGAGATCCCAACCAGATCATGATTGCGCCTCCCCAAACCGCAGCGGCACATCCCACTCCATCAACGACCAACCTATATGAGGCGGAGGGTCAGTGTAGGACGCGAGCGCCGTCACCATGGACGTGGGGGACGCCGTAGGTGGGAAGGAGGCGGCGACGGCGTCTGTGTCAGGAAGATCGCACGACGGTGGCGGCGTTTACTCGAGGGGATCGAGAGGAGCTGCGTTTGGTGCCGGGTGGGTTCTTTGGTGCGTGCGTGGGGCTGGAGATTGTGATAGGTGATCAGGTGAGGGCGTGCCATACCTGGATCGATAGCCTTACCATACCTGGTGGTAATTTAAATTTATTACCATATTCGATATTTCCCGAGTTATGGCCTTACCATACCTGGATTGATAGCCTTTGGGGTAATTTAAATTTATTACAATATAATTACCATATTCAAAATTTCCTGAGTTATGACCTTACCATACCTGGATTGATTTATTACTATACGTGGATTAATTATGATTGATTATCATAAATACGTTGGTGTGTGCGTGGGGCTGGAGATTGTGATAGGTAATCAGGTGAGGGCGTGCCATACCTGGATCGATAGCCTTACCATACCTGGTGGTAATTTAAATTTATTACCATATTCGATATTTCCCGAGTTATGGTCTTACCATACCTGGATTGATAGCCTTTGGGGTAATTTAAATTTATTACCATATAATTACCATATTCAAAATTTCCTGAGTTATGACCTTACCATACCTGGATTGATTTATTACTATACGTGGATTAATTATGATTGATTACCATAAATACGTTGGGTATTGCCGGTCAGACGAGAAAAGAGAAAAACCGGTGGGAGGGGCTGGTGGGAGGTGGGACGAAGAAAAACCGGTTGAAAATAAACCGGTTGAAAGTGGGGGGGGGGGACTATTCAACCAATTCGTCCATTAGGAGTAGAGATACTTACCTAACAAGAGTCTGGTCGCCTTCCTTTTTGGTATGTTTTGATCACTTGTACCTTTTAGATTGGCAAATGATATTGTTTACAAGTAACTTATGCTTATTGGCATTTGAACATGCTACAAGAAAATCATTGCTTGATTGGGCGACTAGATTCAATATAATAACCGGGATAGTGAGAGGACTTCTGTTTCCCCACCAAGATTCAAGTGTAAAGATAGCTCATATAGATCTCAAAGCAGACAACATCTTGTTGGATGCAGAAATGAATCCCAAGATAGCATATTTCAGCATGTAAGAATCTTTGGGGGAAACCATCAACAGTAGAACACAAATTGTGTTGTTGTGACATTGTAAGTGGATTCTTATGTAACCCTTACAATATGGATTTCTTGCCATGGTTTAATTCAATCCCTTTTCACCCGGGAAGGGGGGGGGGCAATGGCCCCCTCTCCTGGATTTACATGAGTCCTACTCACTTGCTCTTGCTTGCCAGGCGACAACATTGTTTGCACCATGCATAGGGGTTCGATTACGACATTCAAATACAGAGGTAACTAAACAAGATCTCTTGGTTTAAAATGTACACATTATTTGCCCAACTGATTGTTAGGAGGGGAAATGTGTTGATCTGCAATAGTCCACCGAAGAACGAAGGCCTTGGGAAAAAACAAACATTTTAAATTCAGAAGAGAAGGATCACCGGATAAAAGCTGGAATTGACATTTGCAACACCAATTTTACCGATTCCAATGATATTATTTGACAATTTATAATTTTCATAATAATAATAAAATTATTTTTACAAAAGGAGATTCTATGTATTCTAGTACGAAAAGCGTTCTTGTATTCCTGTATTTCAACATATACTTAAATTTTCTTTTTTTGAAATGTCAATGCATGCCAATACAAATATACGTAAAACCTTATATTTTTTTCAAATGTTAAAAATAAAATATAAAATAAACTTAAATAAAAGGATTGCATTTTAAAATCTAAATAAAAATTAGAAAAATGTGACAAGAAAAAATAACAAAAGATAAAAATAGAAAACAAAAGCAAAAGGAGAGAAACTAAAACTTGGGCCGTCCTAGTGAGGGGCATGTTAGTGCTCACTGCGATTCTTCCCTTAAATGCAGAGAATGGGCTTAACCAGAATAATGCCCTTCCCTAAAAAGTATTGCTTTTCCAACAGTTTAATTCCAAAACAAAGTGTTAATTTGTCACCATTTTCAAGCAATGGGTATCATATAGTAGTTTTAGTTCCGACGACCAAGCAACATTGTTTTAGTGAAGTTACCCCATAGACAAGGCTCCAGATTTAACGAGGGCTAATTTGAGAAAGAACTTAAGAGCAGCAACGGCCAAGAAGCTGCATTTGGCTTTGAGCTCTCTGCTTAGTTTGATTCTCTCATTTGGATCATGTACTTCATAAAAAAAAAGTTAAGAAAATACAGCGCCCACAATCGCAAATATTTTACTAATCAGATCATTTTGTAGAGACCAAACCTTTCAAGAGACTGAGGACCATTGCTGCGACTGAAGCAATTGCGCGGAGGCAACAGTACAAAGGACTGGATAAGGAGACAGGGCTCTCCGCTCTCGAGTGCACAAAATACAGTTGCTGCAAGTATCAGTAGCCTGCAACAAATTAAAAGGGGGTTGCTTTGATTGGAGGTGATGAACTAACTAGTACTCCCTCCGTCCGGAAATACTTGTCATCCAAATGGATAAAAGGACGTATTTAGTTCTAGATACATCCTTTTTCATCCATTTTAATGACAAATATTTTCGGACGGAGGGAGTACTAACAACCAATAGCCGCTCTCTAAGAGGACAGATAACAAAAAATGGCTGTGATGCCTATTTGGTTTAGTTATAGGAGCTGGTACTGTGACTGAGAAGATGCAAATTGTTAGTGTGCATAAGTAGGATGGCAAAAGGTTACAGTAGGTGTAACAGGCCCATAACCTCACACACTGATTTTCCGTCCTGTGCTACTTCAGTAGAGGATGAGGGAGTCTTGTCTATCAAAATTTCATCGCAACATCGGTCTTCATTATTTATTTATTTTGAGACAAGCAACATCATCAGTCTTCATGAAACTGCAGACTGCGGGCGGTGTGGCTGCAAAGCTGGCCTTTATGTTTGGGCCATTATTATGTACTCCCTCCGTTTTTAAATATTTGTTTTTCTAGACATTTCAAATGACTACCACATACGGATGTATGTTGACATATTTTAGAGTGTAGATTCATTCATTTTGCTTCATATGTAGTCACTTATTGAAATACCTAGAAAGACAAGTATTTAGGAACGGAGGGAGTATGCATATTTTTTTTCATGGTCCACGACCCATTTGACACTTGACCTGGAGCACTGGACAGTCAGTTATGAGGCCTTTCTTAAATCTCCAGGGAAAAATCGAGCAAATGCCTGGCTTACATTTTTTTTTTGAGGGGTATGCCTGGCTTACATGGGAGCTCCTTATATGGCGCAGCACGCACAAGCGAGCGGATGCCCATGCACCCCCCGATGTCCCCGCGCAAACATTTTGGGCCGGCCCATGAGCGGCAGCGGGGAGCCCCCTATTTTCTTGTTTCGTTTCCATTTTTTATTTATTAAATAATTCTTGATTTTGAAAACTTTCCAAAATACATCAAAATGCGATTTTTTTTCAAAACAGTTTGTGGAGCCAAATAAATGTCCCTGAATTCGAATAATGTTCATGATGTTAAAAAATGTATGTGAATTTGGATATTGATGAACATTTTTATCAGCTGAACAAATTTTGAATTCGATGAACACTTTATGAACTTGATGAACAAATTCTCAATTCAAGAACATTTTCTGAAAAAATAATCAGACAATTTTTTTATAAAATGGATGAACATTTTTTGAATTTGATGAATGTTTCAAAAAAATTATGGTGAACATTTTTTGAATTAGATGAAAAATTTTCATTTTTTTAACTTGATGAACCAATTCTCAATTCTAGAAAACTTTTTTGAAAATTCGATGAACTTTTTGAAAACATGGTAAACATTTTTTGTATTTGATGAACTTCTTTCAAATTATGGTGAACAAATTTTGAATATGATGAATACATTTTTAATTTCATGAACAAATTTTGACTCTCATCATATTTTTTGAATTTCATGAACATTTTTTTAATTCGGTGAACAAAATATATGTTCAAGATTTGAAAAAATATTCAGAAAAATGAGAAACAAAAATAAGAAGAAAAACGGAGATGAAGAAGAAATTAAAAATCAAAAAATGAAAACAAAAAAGGAAAAACAGGAAAAGAAACATACAAGAAAAAAAACGGGGGCCCTTGCGCTCGACATAGCCGACCGTGAATTTTGTATTTCAGGATTATTTGTTTTGGTTATAAGGTTTTAAAATGTTTTAAAAATAGATTAAAAACGAAAAAGGTATATTATATATTTTTATAAGAAAAAGCCAGATTTTAGAAAATGAGCAAAACAAAACATGTATGCAAATAAAATTTTAATATATGTAAATAAATGTACATCACATATTTTTAGAATGTTTATGAATAAAATAAATGTATTAACTTTAAATATTATATAAAAAATCATGTATTTTTTAAAATATATATACATTCATGAATTTAGATAGAGACTTTGAACTGTATGCTTAGTGTGTTTGGATAATCCAAGTCAGGTTACATGGTGTAAATGGCTTGCAAGCCTTAGTATTGTCATTCGTGTTTTGAGCCGGCTTGCATGCCGTGCATATAGTGGGGTGTGAGTCAGATAGGAATAGATGATTAGGAATTACTCTCTCCGTAAAGAAATATAAGAGTGTTTAGATCGCTAAAGTAGTGGCCCGAACGCTCTTATATTTTTCTTTACAGAGGGAGAAGTACCTTAGTCTAAGTCGGCTAGCTCATTCGTAGTTAGTTTCTGTTGTTAGTCCGATGTGTGCATGTATAAACATCGTGTTGCTATGTCCGTGTGTGTATGTTCCGGTCCGGTGTTTGTGAGGGTGCCGGTGAGATATTGAGTGTTACAACTAGTTTGTATACACCGAGATGATTTGTGTGTACGTGACTAGTTGAAACTGCCACACGATCGTGTGTTGGATCCTTGGAAAAAGCTAACGTATCAGTGTGTTCTCGAGCGATATTTGGAGCCAACAAGAAGAGAAGGGGTGGGGTGGGGGTGGGGTGGGGGTGGGGGGTTATGTCCCCCTCCCCTCGATGTACATGAGTCTGACAATGCTTGTATACTGGAAAATGGCGATGAAGTTGCTGCCAAACTACTTACTGGTGATTCTAGACAAGGTATCGAGTGGCTTAGAAATGAAGTAAATTTAATTGCCAAACTGTAGCACCTCTTCTTATGTATGAATGCCTACCTGACAAGAGCCTTGTGATTTCATTTTTGATATGTTCTAATCACTTGAACTTCATAGATTGGCAAATGATATTATTTATAACTAACTCATGCTTTTGAAATTTGAAGATGATACTAGAAAATCATTGCTTGAGTGGCCAACTAGGTTCAGCATAATGAAGGTGGTCGTGAGAGGACATCTGTTTCTCCACCAAGATTCAAGTGTAAAGATAGTTCATAGAGATGTCAAAACAAGAAATATTGGACTTTGAATGATACACTTAGTAGTGTATTCTTGAGGGATATTTTGAGCCGGCAAGAGAAGAGGGGCATATGCCCCCTCTCCTCAATTTACGTGAGTCCGACTCAATTAAGGCATCCAAAAAGCAACGAACAAAGGAAATCCAAAAGAGGCGGACCACCGGCAAAAACCTAGAATTGCCATTTATCAGTTTAAACTAAGGATAGATGCAAATTTGCCTGACGAGCTTCTACTAATACATACTTTTTTATTTTTTATAGCATTTGGCAAAGATGTACCTTTATTCCATACAAATTTAAATTTTAACAATAGAAAGTATTTTAGCATTGCAAAATGAATCTTTCGTGTATTTTAAGTAGAAATTCATATGGTCATGTGAATTTATGAATTATTTGAAACAATATTCATATACTTAGAAAATCTATACTTTTTTAGAAAATGTACATGAAAATGTCAAAATAAATGTAGTTTTCCAACAGTTTATTTTTGCTTAGAGCGGAGAATAGGATTCACCGAACCTCCGCCATTCCCTAAAAAAGGATGGCTTTTCCAACAGTTTAATTTCCAGACAAAGTTTTTATTTGTCACCAGTTACAAACCAAGGGTACTCTACAATCTTAGGTCCAACGACCAAGCAACATTATTTTTGCAAAGTTGTCCCATAAACAAGGTTCCAGATTTAATAAGGATTAATTTCAGAAAGAATTTGATAAGCAACATGGTGAGCAGCAACGGCCAAACAGCCTCTGGAGCCGAAATGATGGTGGAGGCGCCACAAGCACAATTTCCAAGGCACCTGTTTCATCATATATATTCCATCTCATTTGTCTTCTTTTCCTCAAGCTTTTTCTGCTTGGAACAAACTATACTAGTGTTGTTTTTATTATCATCCTCTCCAATTGCAAGCCATGTTGGAAAGGCCTCTTCCCTCTTCTTTTGGTCCAAGACTGAACCAAAAGCAGCTGCACACTCACAGAGAAAGCAGCTCTAATTTCATTTCCCATCAGTTGTTTGTGGCTTGGGATTAGTGCTAAAGCTGTCTGTGATTAGTGGGGCCTAATCACCCTCAAGTGCCATAATAAGCCTGCCTTTTGTGCTCACCCTTGTTTGACCAAATGACTAGCTTCTTGACCAGCTGAGTCCAAACATATTCTACTTATACATTCCCTATTGCTTGATGCTAGTAGCCAGCAGCAGTGCTTACAAAACACAAAGTGACAAAAGCAAACAAAACTAATGAAATTTGGCTTCAACTTTAAGAGACAGTCCCATCACATTCTTCATTTTTTGTGTTCCTCGTCCATTGACTAATACAAACTGTGTAAAGGGAAGAAGAGAACACACCAGAAGCTCTTCTCAACTTCTCTCCTTCAGGCTTTGCAAAAACAGATGTTGCCCCTGCTTTGAATTACTACTAATTGGAGTTAACCCCTTCACCTTCAGACACTGACAAGGACAAAAAACTTGAGCTAGTGCTAATTAGGGCCACCTAATCACCAATGGCTAAGCATCCTAGGCCACCTAACCATGTGCATGTGAAGATCATCATCTTGTACCGACCCACATTAATCACGCGTTAAATCTACGGCTTTGCGCCGATCGATGAGGGGGGCGGATCGCAAAAGTCACTGCCCTATGCAGATTGTTAACTCGGCTATGCTTGAGCTTGCTTCCATTGTAGGTGTCCAAGCAGGTTAGCAGACTCCAGATTTTGTAGCAACCTCCGCCCCTGAATCAAGTAAAAAATGAGCTCATGTGCAGCTTCTTGCTTGCTTGATTGCGTACAGCAGCTTTTGATGACCTGAAACAGTAGTTTGCTGCTGCCCATTGGCTATACATTTTTGGCTCTTAGTTGGCATTTCTTTTAGTTAGCATTTAGCTTCTGACCTGAACTTGTACTAGTTTAATTAGCCCTACCGTAATGGATTCAGTGAACATGTGTAGACGAAATAATTTGTAGAGTCCCAAGATGATAGCTAGCCCTCCAAAACCCTACAGCAGTAGCACTGTTCTTATCTGCTGACTAGTTAAACCAAAGAACCACTGTGTCAGCAGTAGTATTTGGCATATATACCCTTCTATCTCAATTATTGTCAGTAGAATGTCCAACCATTCAATTTGAATTGTACTATACACATTTCTTTAGTATCCTATAGCTCAATTGGAGTGCTAGAGTTCTTAATTTTTATCTGGGATGTGGCACCAAAATTGTACTGGTGCTAATAGGAGTAAGTTATTTATAACTTACTTTAGCGGTTAACTTGGTCAATCATCTGCTGCAGTCAACTCTACCAGGAAATTAATCAACCATTGGGATCAGTGATTTCGCCGTGTCTCTGTTTGTGTGCATGAGTGACTAAGGTCAACATTTGTGTAGGACATCACATACTCCGGTGAATGGAACCAAAAGTAAACGCGTTGATGAGCGGCTGGGCAGTTCATACATGTCCTTGATCAGGGGGACAGTCTTTGTGCTTGGCATGAAAAACTAGGATTATCAGCAGCAGCCTATGAGTTTATACTAGTGTGCGTACAAGCCTAGCTATGAATGTATACAAGTGATTTTAGGGTCTCTAGAGAGGGGGAAACTTGATGGCAACTCAAAGTTGTGTGCTATTGTGGTAACTCTTACTTGGACTTTTGGTATGCATGCACTAGTACCAAACTTTGGCGTAAATTGTTTCCAAACAGTTTTCAAACTTGCGCCGAAAAGAGATTCGCGTAAAACTGACAGTTTCAGACAGTTGAGATACAACAGAGCAACAGTGCAGAAAATGTAACTTGTATTCATTTTTCAAACTCTTCCTTGAACTTTTTGATGCACTATCAAACTTCTAAACTATTTCCAACACAAACAAACGTACAAAGGGTAGCTTCAGACGGTAGAGTTTTGGTTCATCCTACCAGAGCCTGCAACTGCAAGATTTACACATTTTACTACATCATTCATATTGAACTTTGTTTCATGCATCTTGCTGCAACCTAATCGCTTAATCTGTTCCGCATGATTGGGTTCACTAGGCCATCAGAAGGATTACATATACTACTTCCGCATACATATCTTTTTCAGTGATGTCATTATCGAGACTTGCAAAATAAAAGTCCGATAATGGGTGATCTTGCAATATATAAGCTGCTTGTATAGATTCATCAACTGAGCCACTCATGCAGGGCTTGCGCCTCCTCTAATATATAGATATATAATATGTAGTACAATAGTAACTTGTAGGATCAGAATTAACACTGATAAAAAGTTCAGTACAGGTTAATCAATTCCCTCTCTCCTGCGTTCTTCTAGCTCGATCTGGCGCCGCCGCCGACACGATTCCACCAGCTAGCAGCACTCTGATAGATCGTCGATGAGGTTGTTGGAAGCATGCAAAATGCATGGTTTGATCTTGATCATGATATTCTTCTTCTACAGGGAGTAGTTGGAGCTTCTCATCATGGCCTGAGCCAGGTACTGGAGGTCCCCGGCGCCGCCTCCTCCGCCGCCCTCCACCTTGCCGCCGCAATGCTGCTGCAGCATGGACACGTCCCCACCCATGAGCTCTGGCAGAAGCGGTCCGCCGGTGGCGAAGCTGCCGCTATTGACCTCCTGCTGCCGGAGCAGGGAGGCGATGCTGCTGCTGCTGCTGTCCGGCCACTGATGGCTGACCGGCGAGGCGGTGCTCTGGACGCCGCACGCGATCTGCGCCCTGGCCTGCATCAGCTGCGCCTGCAGGATCGCCACCTGCAATAAGCAAGAAATCAAATCATCAGCTTGCGTCCATGACGGGAAGTGGCCAGCTGATTGATTGATCGACCGAAGGAGTGATCGGCAAGGAAGAAGATGGAAGAAGAAGAATGAGACGAGCGCCGGACGGACCTGCTGCTGGAGGGCGAAGATCTGTGCGACGCAGCCGTAGACGGGGTCGCGGAGGCGGGACTGGGCCTCGTAGGTGATGGTGACGACGGCCTCGCAGCGGTCGGCCAGGGGCAGGTGCGCGAGCAGCTTGGCGGCGTTGCTGGCGCCGAAGACCTTGTGGATGGCCGCGAAGCGCGCCGCGCCCTGCTCGGAGCTGAAGTAGGGCGCGAAGACGCACTCGGCCACGCACCGCCGCCGCAGGAACTTACACGCCCCGCACGGCGACCCCGCCACCCCCGCAACACCACCACCAGCCGCCGCAGCCATCGATTGTTCCTAGCGCCGACGGAGCTTCTCGGTCGAGGACGACGTGCCTTGCTAGCTAGCTACTTCGTTCGCCGGCCGGTACCGGTGCAGGTTGAGGTTGGACGGGTATTTATAGAGGGGAGCTGGGGAGCGTGCGGGGAATGGGACGGTGGCGAAGGAGGAAGAAGATTAGGAGAAGGTGGTGGAGAGACAAGTAGGGCAGCGTTTGTCCGGTTTGAGGGGAGCAAACGTGTAAATGCTGCGTTGAATACAAGGAGCCCGGCCGGCTTCTTTTACCCTAATTTATACTCCATCCGTATCAAAATTCTTGTCTTAAATTTATCTAAATATGAATGTATTTAATTACATTGTAGTGTTAGATACATCCGTATTTAGATAAATCTAAGACAAGAATTTTAGAACGGAAGGAGTACTAATTTACAACCAATTAACCACTAAAAAAAGGGAAATGTTCATGGCGCTGCTCAACTGGACGGGCATGTGGAATGCGCAATGCGTGCGTGCGTGCATGTGAAATGAAAATGCTTCTCATCCCATCTTTGTTTGTTTGTCACGCACATTCCGGTACAGGTCGCAGGGAGAGGGTTGCAGGAGAGGCTGAAACGTACGTACAAAGGGATCGATCAATCAGCCACTGGGCGTGGCCGGTCAACATCGCATCTGAAAAATGAATTGAGAAAAAACCAGGTGAGGGTGTGCGCACGTACGTGCGTGCACTGGCAGGGCATAGACAGATGGATAAAGAAAGCATTTCCCGCCGAATGGCCGCGCTTTAGTTCGCACGGTCGACGACCGCCACCTGAATCCATGCCCCGTGGATTTATCCCGACGTGCATACAAATACTGCTACGTACAAACTGATAGTGACACCGCTCCTCCCACTGTCCACAACATATTTTTTTTTCTTCCAATCAGTGTATAGCACTTGCAGTAAGAAATAGTAGCAGCGAGACTAATATTTTTTTGTTAGAAATGGAGGATGACCCCGGCCTCTGTATCTGAGAGATGCATACAGCCATTTTATTGATTATTCACGAGGACCTTACAAAGTATTACAACAAAATGCCTGAATCCGTCATCTTGGTAACATATGCCACTACTCCTATCCATATGATGAAGGGGTGCTACCTGAGCCAAATACCCGGTCTACTCACCTAAGCCTATCATCAAAAGCCAGAAGCCTCAGCCGAGCCACATACCGGGTCTGGGGCATAAACTGGTCTGACGCACTCACATGTGTCGTCGCCGCCATCTTTCACAGGTTCGTCTTCAGAGCAGATATTGAGGCTTCTACCTTGTCAGGCCACGCCGCCATCGATGCCACCTTGACACCAGACAACTACCTCCACCTACGCGAATCCATCACCGCGCATCGGACGCCAAGTCTCCACTGCACCACGCCGCCGAGATCCGCCGTCATCAATGTGAAGGATGAAGTACCGCTCCACCCAAAAAGGCGCCCGCTGGTCCCTCGAACCCGTGCCGAGGTGGAGATGCTTCTTTTTTAACTGTGCCAAAGTGCTTTTACTAATGTAGTATAAATGAAATATCGAGGGCGAGACAGTGAAAAATAGCACCGCCTATGCAGGCCATGCCATTTGTAAAAGCATTGGAGTCGACGACCCCTATGCTTATCTGCTACGGTTTCAGTCTCAAGATTTTGAGGCCGACCGGCCGTCTCGTTTTCTGCCCTCTATCTGGTCGCCTCTCGTCTCCTCCTCTTGGTCAGCTTCCCTGAGACCAAGACGCTGACGATTTCAGAATAACAAGCATTTATCCATCACCACCACACACCAACAGCAACCCAGAACGCAAACCCCAGTCGCATTCACATGTGCACACCAGCGTTGCACGCACGCACGCACGCACGGGCACCCAAGAAATCTGTGGACATGCTGCGATTCAGATGATATCACAAGAATGGGGCGCACACACGAATGCGACTATGAAAACTATAACCCACACGCCCGCGGTTCGCGTCATCTTCGTCACGCACATCACTGTGGAAAATCAGCGCTCGACAGTTTTTCATGAACCGGAGGACACCGTCGTTCAGGCCACATGTACCAGGGGAGCGGCGGGATCGTCGTCGTTTTCCGTCATCCCGATCGGTGTAACGCCCGCGGTCATCAGACGTGCAGGGGCGGCCGGGTGTGCCGACTTGCTTTAGCCGAGCCACTGCGTGGCGCGGCGGTCGCCCGCGCCGCCGACGGCGCGCCGGATGCTGATCTTCTCGTGGGAGTACTTCTCCTGGAGGCGCTCGAAGGCGTTCACGTCCAGCTTCCCGCTCGCCGACTTGCCGTGCTTGCGCCGGATCTGCTGCTCCTTGATCGAGTTCCACAGCTTCTCCACCGCCTCCCGCTGCCGGGCCGTGAACCGCCCCACGCTGTCGTATGCGTGCCGCCCCAGGATGTCGATGGTCGTCTGCGTCCTGATAAGACCAAGCGACAGTGAACTGAATTTTAGAAGAGCAGACAAAATGTGTGGCATGCATATATACATGACGGCGCGCGCACGTCTGTCAGAGGACTCACCAGGGTATCCTGTAGCGCCGAGCAGCCATCTCGAGACACTTCAGGAGGGCTTCGCGCCGTGACCCCAGAAGTCTCCTGGACTCCTCCTCGCCCGCCTGTCTGTTCAGGGCCTCAGCCGCCTTCCCAGACTTCTTTGGCTTGTGCTCGAGGAGATCATCTAGACCGAAAGGATCAGATGATTCTTCCCCCGAGTTGGACGCTGCAGCGTGTGTGTTGCTATCAGCTGCCTTATTCTCAGTGGTGCCAGATTGGCTTTCAGCAAGTGCTGCAAGTGCTGCTGCTTCATCGTTATCATCGTCCACTGTTGCTACTGGCAGGGCTGAGATGGCATCTTTGATCTTCCCTACAGCCTTTGAGAACTGCAGAATAAGACACCAGTCCATTAGTGCACAACACACAAGCCAGTATTGCACAAAGCATTCTGGACTTCTGGTAATGATATTTCTCAAGGGACATGAAGGTAGACAGCTACAGAAGCCGTAGCATGCAGGTATAGTGCAACTTCGATACTTGGGTTGAGGAAATAATCAACATCTGGATATTACCACAGTACACTTACCACAAAACTGTCATCAGTACAGAGATCATTAGCTACCACCGCATGAAGCATCCATACATCAAACTGATTTTTCTGCTGTTTGTTAAAACACTGCACATCAATCAGAAAGTTGTAAGTACATGAGGCAATGGGTTAACAGAACTGCACACAAAGGAAGAAAACTATGACTTTGTCAGCTATTTGTTCTAACAACAGTAGAAACTTCACCTCTGTTACACCCTCAGCGGCATTAAACAGTGCCTGGTAATCTGCACGTACAGAAGGTTCATTACAGGCTCCCAGTGAAGACATTGCAGCCTCTAGTACAGCAAAGAAGTGACTGATTGTCTCTGGCTTGACACTTCCAGCCTCAATAAGCTGTAGAGCTAGCTTCGATGCCTTGCTGAATTTTGAAGGATTTCCTATGTGTGAAGTTATCTTCTGCATTGCTTCAATGATTTGCATCTCTGATGCATCAACAGTAGTTCTGAAGCGAAGGCGCTTCTCAGGAACTGGAAGCAATACATTGGTCTTAGAACATGACTGGGTGGCAATAAAAGAGCTACGTTATTGCTACAAGAGTTCAAAGAGCAAATAACTTAAGAGAAAGGTTAAGCATAAATTATCAGGAAAACATGTGGAGAACAGCTGGATGAATCAGAACCTTCAGACAAATGGAGATAATAAAAAGTAGTCACACAGGACCCATATTCTTGCGATAGGCATAGAGCAAGACATTCAGTGCTAGCACTGCTGGCATAACTGTGATGTTAAGAGCAGATTACAAGAAAGCAGAGTCACTTATGGATTATGGTTTCACCTTTTGAGTTAAGAGTAATGGTAACACAAGTTGGCAAGGTCACTGGTCAGAAATCTCATCAGATTCCACTAATACATTTAACACCAAATAACATAGTAAAAACGAACATTTAGTAGATAGGTCTAGCAAACAATGGGCAGAAAAATCAAGTGAACAACATAACTACTTGGCACATGGCATTAATTTGACTAGTACGATGCAATATAGTCCCCATTGACTTACTTCAAGATGGTAGCAAGTTCTCAAGGCAAGCCAAAAGATGCTGAATCAAGCTTAAAAGACATTCAGTTTTGGACCTCTACAACTCATCTAAAACCAGGTTTAGATTCAGAACTTCATTGCGACTGAATAATGAAGCATCCTCTATATGCCAGCGCGTGTTGCATTTCGCGTTTGACTCCACTGTCAAAATAGGCTGTTCTAGCTGGTGGACTGGAGTCACTGATCCCTAGGGTTATTATCATGGCAAAACAAGCTACAACCACCTAAGTTTGCCATGATCCCTATCTGTTCCTAGTCTAGCTCGGCAACAGGTTCTAGCAATTTGCTCAAGTAAATTGTTCTAGCCAGTACAGTACAGTTACTAATCTGAAGCCATCCGATCCAAATGCACTTTTTTCTCGCAACAGGAAACCCTAATCCCGACCTAGAAATCCCCTCATGTTCACCAAATCCACATCTCGATCTCAACACGAAGTTGTTTGATAACGCCATTGACACTCCCGCCTCGCTCCGGCCGACCGCACACAGCGTCCAACTCCTAGGTAACACTGCCACACAAGGACAAACCGGTCGGCGCTAAAATCTACAGCAACGCCGGTGGCTTAATCTGAAATCTGACTGCGCCTAGCAGGACATCCAACTCCCGAGCAGCGGCAGCAGCAGCAGCAAGCAATTGGAAAGGGGAGGGATCGGCGGGGGTAGAGCGCTCACCGCGGCCCTCGGGGGCGACATCGGGGGCCGCGACGCTGGCGGCGGCCGCGGCGGGTGAGGGGGAGGAGGTGGCGGCCGAGGAGGGGGAGGGCTTGTCGCGCTTGAGGGCGCTCTTCAGCGCGGACCGCCTCGGCGCCGGAGCCTCCGGCGGAGGAGGAGGCGGCGCGGGGGAGGCGGCGCGGTCTTCGCCGGCGGGCGCCGCTGGCGGAGGCAGGCCTTCGAAGAGGTCGTCGGACGCCATGGATTTTTTTCCTCCTCTGTTGGAGGGTTTTCCTTCCTCTCTCGGAGGTGCTCGGTCGGTTCGATTCTTCTGCTTTGTTTGGGCTGTGAAACTAACAGTAAACAACACCGTTTTGGGCCGGATTTGATCCCACAGGCCTTTGAAATATTCACAAAAATACATGTCTTTCTCACACACACACACGCAAAAATGTCTTAAGGTGTATGGGGCATCTTCAGCTGCCATAAAGCGAGACACAAAACAAATCAAAGAAGATTAAATTGTCTCATAGAATCAAGGTCGCAATTATTTACATAATACTCTGCTTTAATGTATAAATAGGATACACATATTGAAAAAATATAGTATGGATTTTTGGCGTCGGGGGGTGGGGGCGGAGGCAAGCGACTTTGTAATGAAAAAAGTAAAAATATTGAATAAATAGGATACACACGAGAATGGCGTTTTGGAGGCCGAGCTCCATGGAGGCCTTTATTTTTGGAAATTTCAAATTCAAACTTTTATGTACCAAAAACTTCTGAAAAAAAATATGTGTGTATGTAAGGATGTAACTCACATGTGTGTAAAATTTTATGATGAAATGCGACCTGTATAAAAAAGACAAATTCATGGCCTGGGAGGATGAATAGTATCATGTGTTAAATAGCCCCAGCTTTGTCTTTTTTGCACATCCCTCATTTCAACGTGTTTTGCCCTGAAAATTTACACACATGTGTGTTATGCCTTCATGTATATCTGTACTTTTAGAATTTTTTTGAAATGTAAAAATATGAATTTCGATGAGATTTGAATTTTGAATCTGGAGGCCTCCATTGAGCTCGGTCACCAAAGGCAATTCCCGGGATACACAGATGCTTACATGGGCCAGCGTATATGATATACTCCTATGCACATTAAGCTATATTACATAATCAAGTATGTGATTCAGGATGCACGTATTGAAAGAAGGACAACATTGGACGTGATATATGTACTCTAATGTAGACATATTGAGTAAATATAGTGTGGAGTGCGCGGGGGGGGGGGGGGGGGGGGGGGGGGGGGGGGGGGGGGGCAAGTGCCCTCCTAATGTACTAATGTACAAATATTGGATAAATAGGATACACATGTGCTTGCATGCGCCAATGCCGTCTGGGATCACGTTCGAGAATTGGTTGACAGCCAACAAGTCCATCTCAAGGTTAATCATTGTGGTGATAATGTCAATTATGCCCGAAAACTTCTGGTTACCGTTGATCAGGTTGGAGAAATAGTTGTAGGACATATTGAAAATATGGAGGCCTTTTATTGATCCCATGAACTCTGGTATGCTCCCGACGAGGTTGCAACCGGCAAGAACAAGTTTTACAGCTCCTATGCCGATGAAGCGAAGTCGACGGGCAGCGTCCAGCCTCCGAATGACGTGTTCATTATATTGTTCCAGAGGGAGATGTGTACAGCTATACCTGGCCATACCTCGGTCCGGGCCGGGCCTAGCCAAGCCCGACGCAAAAAACCCAGGCCCGGCCATCGGGCTTGTTTTCTGGGCCCGAGCCCGGCCCGAACATGTAAAAGCCCGTCGGGCTCCGGGCCGGCCCGGCCCGACCTTTAGAAAAGTGCAAAAACGACGGGCCCGGGCCCGTCCCGGCCCGGCCATCGGGCTCAAAATCTAGGCCCGAGCCTGGCCCGGGAGCAGCGTCGGGCCGGGCCGGGCTTCCCATGGCTAGGTGTATGTACATCATTTTGCAGGCATCTGAAGAAGTCTTGCGCAGTTGAGTTGAAGGAGTTTTCATCGGGGTTGATGTGTTGGAGGATGGACATGTCATGGAAGGAAGGGGTGGCCACACACATCTTTTACTTTTGTTTATATTCTGAAACATACTAAATACTTATATTATGCAAAATTAATTTAGCTAATTTCCAAAGAGTTTAGTGCACATTTAAACAATGTTTCATGTAGTGTAAAAAAACTGTTCGCTTAACTTTCATAAATTAATTGTACATTTTAAAAAATGTACGTGACTTCAAAAAATGCTCATATGTTTCAAAAAAAAGTATGTAACATTTTTGAAAAAAATATACAATGTAAAAATGTACGTTTAATTCCACACACAAAATTCACACCATTCAAAAAATGTAAATTACGATAAAAATATATTCATGCGTTCGAAATATATGTTTGTGACATTGCAAAAATATTTATAAAATTCAAAAAATGATTGCATAGTTTTACACAAATGCTTTGTGTCATTCACATAAATGTTTCAAAGTGTGTTTGAATTTTTGTAAACATGTGTTTGAAAAATGTTTAACATATATAAAAAGGGGTTTAGACACACACCTACACAAAAAATATACAATGTGTATATAAAATGGGCATCAAAATATATCTTTTAAAAAATTGTATTTGAGAAATGTTAAACATCTACAAGAAACTGTTTTGGTCATATACAAAAAAATACAGTGTGTAAGAAAAAAATGGGTCATCAAAACTTATAATTGAAAAAAATATTAATCATGAATTTCAAACATGTTAAACATGTATAAAAATATTGTTCTTAGTGAATACAAAAAATGTTAAATGTGGATGAAAAAATTAAGCATGTATTTTTATAAAAACTGAGGAAAAGCAGAGAAAAAAGGACAAATAAATAAAAATGAAAAAATAATAAAAAAAAGGAAAAACCAAAGAGAACCATACGAAAACCGAACAAACAATAAAAATTTGACAAAGAAACCACATAAAAAGTACAGTATTGACCCGGCCCGGTAGCGCGGCACCTAGAGGTGAAACCGAGTTAAGTGTGGGAACGGGCGAGAAATAGCTCCCATGTTTTTTATCATCTAAAAGATTGTTCAGAAATTAACGTTAAGCTCTCTCAGCCAAGGCGAGCACGCACGAGGCCCACGTCTAGGCTTAAACACATCCGCAACCCGCTACCCTAATTCGGTCGACCGATCTATTGATCCCGAGAGCTATATCTTGCCTTGTGCGAGTCGGATGTAGCTCTGGCCTTTAGCGCCCCCGCTATGGGCATGCCCGGTTGCTTTGTCGTTCTATTGTACGGAGTAGACTGTAGTGCCCTCACTGGGTCACTGAAGGTTGCCTTTCTTCTTGTTGTCTACTATTTGACTGGTCAACTATTCCATTGGTTTTCATTGGATTTTTTTCCTTCTTTTCCATGTTTTATTTATGGTTTTAATCGGTTCTCTTTAGTTTTGTCCAGTTTGCTCTTTTTAACCTTTTCTATTTTTAATACACGCTTACTTTTTCAGTGCATGTTGTACATTTTCCATACTCATGAAACATTTTTTTATACAAGCTGGGCATTTTTCCAATTCGTGATGAACAATTCTCAAATATATGTTTCATACATTTTTTGAATATATGTATACACTATTCTGAATATATATATATATATATATATAAACTTTTTTATACACGTTGAATTTTTTCAATGGAACAAAAAATATTTCTTAAAATTACTAGAACATTTCATTATATTGTATAAACACTACTTACAATACTTGTTTGAATTTTTTTGAATAAATCTTAAATACTTTTGCGTACACATTGAACATTGTTTACATGCTATAAACATTCTTTTCAACAATGCCACAAACATATTTTGGGACACGTGAAATTTTATAAAAATATCATAGATATTTTTTTGATTGATACGACGTATATCATTTTCTGAAACACGTGAACAGTTTCACCGCTGCCTTCGTCTGTGACATAGGCGGGAACGACGCTGATGGCAGCGACGACGGATCTGGAGGAGGTAGTGGCCGAGGAAAACCGAAGAAAGGAAAAAATAATACCAAAAAACCAGAGAGTAAATGAAAAAAGGGGAAAAAGCAAATACCAAAGAAAATAATACAAATAGTGAAAAAACAATAAAGAAAACCAAAAGAAAACAAATCACGCAATCAACTGCATTACATGGTCAGCCCAATAACGTCGTGCCCAAATGCGAGACCGATTTAAATCTAACAACGGGCAAGAAATAGCCCCCATGATATTTATCATTTCAAGAATGCCTATGCAATTAACTTTCATTCTTCTCATCCAAGGTTGAGCACGCATTGTCGCTAACGTCGAGGCATGCCACGTCCGCAGAGCACAACGCTATTTCGATCAACCAATCTATTGATCGTGAGATCTATATATTGCTTACTGCAAGACGAATATAGCCCATCTAACGGTTTTCTAGCTACCGCCCTCGCTCGGTCGGTCGATCGGTGTAGTGCAGCTCGTTGGGTCGCTGAACATTGGTGAACTAGTCTAGTTTTCCATTGGTTTTCTTTGCTTTTCATTTTTTCCCTTTTCCCGTGTTTTCTTTATGTTTTTAATTGGTTTCATAATACCTATTTTCTTTAGGTTTTTCTTTTTCTTGTTTTGATTTTCTTTTATTATGCATGTCTACTTTTTTGTATACATGTGGACATTTCGTAATACAAACTGAATTTTTTTCAAATAAATGATGAACATTTTCCATATAAATATTTAACATTTTTCATATAAATGATGAACATTTTTCAAATACATGTTGAACATTTTCTTGATTGCTACGAAATGTTTTAAAAATTTACGTGAACATTTTTTAACATTGTATAATCATTTTCCAAATACTTGTTCAGATATCACTAATGATCACTAATCAATAAATCCAGTGGATTGTACTAAACACATGCTAGAAGCGAGAATTAGCAGTGCGCGACAGGTTTTGCATATCAGTGACGAATCAGATTAACAAGAAGAATCCACACAATGCCGTCTCCTTCAAGGCCGTCAAGCTCACTGCCGAGCTGCTGCTAATCGAACACCGGTACAATTGCTACTTGATGCCACAAAGTTCACGCGGGTCGGTCACAACAGTAAATTAGTGTGCCGATAAATCATCCGCATCTTCGCCCTTTGTTGCAAAAACCTACCTATTCCTTTGTCAAACGGGTCGATGTATGTTATTACCTCAAGTTACTACTTATGTTACTTCAAAGTCTTATAAGTATTAAGTTACGGAGGGAGTACATGTGATGACGATGGAACGATGTACTCCCTCCGTTCTAAAATAAGCGTTATTAGTACAAAGTTAAGATATTTATTTTGGGACGGAAAAAGTATATTATTTGGTCGGTTTTGCTGGCACACAAAAAACTAGTGAAGCTACAACAGAAAAGGTTGGCTGATTTAGCTGGCATTTGTTGGCTCTGTGCAGAACTTTTGTTGGCTCCCTACGTGGTACGATGATCACGCGAACAAGCAACCCGCGGAACAGTCGGTCGAAGAAACAAAACGAATTACAGTCCCGTGTCCGATTCGGGGCCGACTCCGATCTCCGGGCAGTTTTTGCGTTCTGTGCTACTTCCTCCGTCTCATAATATAAGATCGTTTTACAAACTGAGGAGTACAGTATGTTGTCTGTACACAGATCCAGCTCGATCGAAATCTTGGAGGAATTGATCGATCATGGCCGCCGGGCAGCGCCACCGCACACGAGTCTTTGTGGTGGCGCAAGACCCCGGCGAGGTAGGCCACCTCGTCTTCAAGATCAATCTGAAGCATCTCTTCTCCTCCTCCCCCTCCCAGCCGGAGGAAGTGGAGCCCCAAGCCCAACCCGAGGCCGTCGCGTGCTTGAAGCAAGTCGACAACTTTGAGTGCATGACGTTCGCCGCCTCCGCCTCTGGCGACGTCGTCGTCGCCGCTAACTATGCCGGCTCCGGCCGGACCCTGATCTACGATGCCGCCGCCACCGCCGTCTCCCGGGCCGGAGATGCGCTCCGTCAAGAACTACCTGCTCCTCGTCCCGGTCGGCGACCGCACGTTCTTCGCCATGTCCGCCTACTCGCGCCTGGACGTCCCCCCTGGGGGACCCTGGTTCGAGGTTCTGCAGCAGCAGCAGCAGCTCCTCCCCACAGTAAGGATGATTGTGGTAGATTAACAAGCAAAGACTCAAATCATAAAAGATGCTCCAAGCAAAACACATATCATGTGGTGAATAAAAATATAGCTCCAAGTAAAGTTACCGATAAAAGTAGACGAAAGAGGGATGCCTTCCGGGGCATCCCCAAGCTTTGGCTTTTAGGTGTTCTTAGATTATCTTGGGGGTGCCATGGGCATCCCCAAGCTTAGGCTCTTGCCACTCCTTGTTCCATAATCCATCAAATCTTTACCCAAAACTTGAAAACTTCACAACATAAAACTTAAAGTAGAAAATCTCGTGAGCTCCGTTAGCGAAAGAAAACAAAAGACCACTTCAAGATACTGTAATTAAATCATTCTTTATTTATATGGGTGTTATATCTACTGTATTCCAACTTCTTTATGGATTATAAACTATTTTACTAGTCATAGATTCATCAAATTAAGCAAACAACACACGCAAAATAGAATGTGTCAAAAACAGAACAGTCTGTAGTAATCTGAAGCTAGCGCAATATCTGGAATCCCAAAAATTCTAAAATAACTTTCTGGACGCGAGGAATTTATATATTAATAATCTTTAGAAAGAATTAACTAAATAGCACTTTCCAAATAAAAATGACAGCAGTTCTCGTGAGCGCTAAAGTTTCTGTTTTTTACAGCAAGTTCAACAAGACTTTCCCCAAGTCTTCCCAACGGTTCTACTTGGCACAAACACTAATTAAACACAAAAAACACAACCAAAACAGAGTCTAAATAATTTATTTATTAAATAACAGCAAGGATAAATATTGGGTTGACTCCCAACAAGCGTTTTTTTTAAAGCTTTATAGCTAGGCATAATATTTCAATGATGCTCACATGAAAGACAAGAATTGAAGCACAAAGAGAGCATCATAAAACACGTGACAAACACATTTAATTCTAACATACTTCCTATGCATAGGCATCTTATAGGCAAACAAATTATTAAGGCAAGCAAAAACTAGCATATGCAAGAAGCGGAAAATAGCAATCTCAACATAACGAGAGGTAATTCAGTAACATGAAAATTTCCACCACCATATTTTCCTCTCTCATAATAATTACATGTGGGATCATAAGCAAATTCAACAAAATAGCTATCACATAAAATATTTTCAATATGATCCACATGCATGCAAAGTTGACACTCTTCCAAAATAGTGGGATTAACATTAACTAAAGTCATGACTTCTTCAAACCCACTTTTATCAAAAACTTCATAAGATTGAACACTATCCAAATTTGTGGGATCTAAAGTTGACACTCTTCCAAACCCACTTTTAGTATTATTGCAAATACTATTATCAATCTCATATTCATCATGGGGAGTAAATAAATTTTCAAGATTGTAAGAAGAATCACCCCAATCATGATCATTGCAACAAGTAGATGTCATAGCAAAACTAGCATCCCCAAGTTTAGGGTTTTGCATATTATTATCACAATTTATATCAATATAATTTATACTATCATCATTGCAATCATGCTTTTTATTCAAAGATCCATCATGAATCACTCCATAAGGTACTTTATCACAATTTTCAGATTCACGAATTTCAAGCAAAACTTCATAAAGATAATCTAGTGCACAAAACTTACTAGCAATTGGTTCATTATAATTGGATCTCTTAAAAAGATTAGCAAGCAGATGAGGATCCATAGATCTTAGGTTCTCTGTTTAGTAATAAATAAGTAACTATTCCAAGCATACGAGCAAACAAGAAATGGACAAAAGAGGCAAATAGAGAGAGACGGAGGATAGAGAGAGAGAGAGGGCGAATAAAACGACAAAGGTGAATTGGGGGGAGAGGAAAACGAGAGGCAAATGGCAAATAATGTAATGCGGGAGATAGGGATTGCGATGGGTACTTGGTATGTTGACTTTTGCGCAGACTCCCCGGCAACGGCGCCAGAAATTCTTCTTGCTACCTCTTGAGCACTGCGTTGGATTTCCCCGAAGAGGAAGGGATGATGCAGCAAAGTAGCGTAAGTATTTCCTGTCGGGGAACGTAGAAGAAATTCAAAATTTTCCTACGTGTCACCAAGATCTATCTATGGAGAGACCAACAACGAGGGGAAGGAGAGTTGCATCTACATACCCTTGTAGATCGCTAAGCGGAAGCGTTCAAGTGAACGGGGTTGATGGAGTCGTACTCGTCGTGATTCAAATCACCGATGATCCTAGTGCCGAACGGACGGCACCTCCGCGTTCAACACACGTACAGCCCGGTGACGTCTCCCATGCCTTGATCCAGCAAGGAGAGAGGGAGAGGTTGAGGAAGACTCCATCCAGCAGCAACACAACGGCGTGGTGATGATGGAGGAGCATGGCAATCCTGCAGGGCTTCGCCTAAGCACCACGGGAGAGGAGAAAAACTTAGGAGAGAGGGAGGGGCTGCACCAAAGGCAAAAGGTGTGTCTTGAGAGGCCCTCCCTCCCCACTATATATAGGGATCCCAAAGGGGGGGTGCGCCAGCCCTAGGAGATCCAATCTCCTAGGGGGCGGCGGCCAGGGGAGGAGTCCTTCCCCCCCAAGGCACCTAGGAGGTGCCTTCCCCTGCTGGGACTCTTCCTTTAGGGTTTCCCCAGGCGCATGGGCCTCTTGGGGCTGGTGCCCTTGGCCCATGTAGGCCAAGGCGCACCCCCTACAGCCCATGTGGCCCCCCGGGGTAGGTGGCCCCACCCGGTGGGCCCCCGAGACCCTTCCGGTGGTCCCGGTACAATACCGATGACCCCGAAACTTGTCCCGATGGCCGAAACAGGACTTCCTATATATAAATCTTTACCTCCGGACCATTCCGGAACTCCTCGTGACGTCCGGGATCTCATTCGGGACTCCGAACAACATTCGGTAACCACATACAAGCTTCCTTTATAACCCTAGCGTCATTGAACCTTAAGTGTGTAGACCCTACGGGTTCGGGAGACATGCAGACATGACCGAGACGTTCTCCGGTCAATAACCAACAGCGGGATCTGGATACCCATGTTGGATCCCACATGTTCCACGATGATCTCATCGGATGAACCACGATGTCAAGGACTTAATCAATCCCGTATGCAATTCCCTTTGTCTATCGGTACGATACTTGCCCGAGATTCGATCGTCGGTATCCCGATACCTTGTTCAATCTCGTTACCGGCAAGTCTCTTTACTCGTTCCGTAACACATCATCCCGTGATCAACTCCTTGATCACATTGTGCACATTATGATGATGCCCTACCGAGTGGGCCCAGAGATACCTCTCCGTCACACAGAGTGACAAATCCTAGTCTCGATTCGTGCCAACCCAACAGATACTTTCGGAGACACCTGTAATGTACCTTTATAGCCACCCAGTTACGTTGTGACGTTTGGCACACCCAAAGCACTCCTACGGTATCCGGGAGTTGCACAATCTCATGGTCTAGGGAAATGATACTTGACATTAGCAAAGCTTTAGCATACGAACTACACGATCTAGTGCTATGCTTAGGATTGGGTCTTGTCCATCACATCATTCTCCTAATGATGTGATCCCGTTATCAACGACATCCAATGTCCATGGTCAGGAAACCGTAACCATCTATTGATCAACGAGCTAGTCAACTAGAGGCTTACTAGGGACATGGTGTTGTCTATGTATCCACACATGTATCTGAGTTTCCTATCAATACAATTCTAGCATGGATAATAAAAGATTATCATGAACAAGGAAATATAATAATAATCAATTTATTATTGCCTCTAGGGCATATTTCCAATAGTCTCCCACTTGCACTAGAGTCAATAATCTAGTTCACATCACCATGTGATTAACACTCACAGGTCACATCGCCATGTGATTAACACCCAAGAGTTTACTAGAGTCAGTAGTCTAGTTCACATCACTATGTGATTAACACTCAATGAGTTCTAGGTTTGATCATGTTGCTTGTGAGAGAGGTTTTAGTCAACGGGTCTGAACCTTTCAGATCCGTGTGTGCTTTACAAATCTCTATGTCATCTCCTAGATGTAGCTACCACGTTCTATTTGGAGCTATTCCAAATAACTGTTCTAGTTGGAGCTATTCTAAATTGTTGCTCCATTATACGTATCCGGTATCTCTACTCAGAGCTATCCGGATAAGTGTTAAGGTTGCATCGACGTAACCCTTTACGACGAACTCTTTTACCACCTCCATAATCGAGAAAATTCCTTAGTCCACTAGTTACTAAGGATAACTTTGACCGCTGTCCTGTGATCCATTCTTGGATCACTCTTGTACCCCTTGACTGACTCATGGCAAGGCACACTTCAGGTGCGATACACAGCATAGCATACTTTAGAGCCTACGTCTTAAGCATAGGGGACGACCTTCGTCCTTTCTCTCTATTCTGCCATGGTCGAGCTTTAAGTCTTAACTTCATACCTTACAACTCAGGCAAGAACTCCTTCTTTGACTGATCCATCTTGAACACCTTCAAGATCATGTCAAGGTATGTGCTCATTTGAAAGTACCATTAAGCGTTTTGATCTATCCTTATAGATCTTGATGCTCAATGCTCAAGTAGCTTAATCCAGGCTTTCAATTGAAAAACACTTTTCAAATAACCCTATATGCTTTCTTAGAAATTCTACATCATTTCTGATCAGCAATATGTCAACAACATATACTCATCAGAAATTCTATAGTGCTCCCACTCACTTCTTTGGAAATACAAGTTTCTCATAAACTTTGTATACACCAAAATCTTTGATCATCTCATCAAAGCACACATTCCAACTCCGAGATGCTTACTCCAGTCCTTAGAAGGATTGCTGGAGCTTTGCATACTTATTAGCATATTTCAGGATTGACAAAAACTTCCGGTTGTATCACATACAACTTTTCCTCAAGAAAATCGTCGAGGAAACAATGTTTTGACATCCTATCTGCAAGATTTCATAAATAATGCAGTAATCGCTAATATAATTCCAACAGACTCTTAGCATCGCTACGAGTGAGAAAGTCTCATCGTAGTCAACTCCTTGAACTTGTCGGGAAACTTCTAACGACAAGTCGAGCTTTCTTAATGGTGACATCTACCATCATTGTCCGTCTTCCTTTAAAATCCATCTATACTCAACAGCCTTACGACCATCAAGTAGTTCTGCCAAAGTCTACACTTTGTTTTGATACATGGATCATCTCTCGGATTATATAGCCTCGAGCCATTTATCGGAATCCAGGCCCACCATCTCTTCTCCATAGCTCGTAGGTTCATTGTTGTCTAGCAACATGACTTCCTAGACAGGATTACGTACCACTCTGAAGTAGTATGCATCCTTGTCATCCCACGAGGTTTTGTAGTGACTTGATCTGAAGTTTCATGATCGCCATCATAAGCTTCCACTTCAATTGGTGTAGGTGCCACAGGAACAACTCTTTGTGCCCTGCTATACACTAGTTGAAGTGACGGTTCAATAACCTCATCAAGTCTCCACCATCCTCCCACTCAATTATTTCGAGAGAAACTTTTCCTCGAGAAAGGACCCGATTCTAGAAACAATCCCTTATTGCTTTCGGATCTGAGACAGGAGGTATACCCAACTGTTTTGGGTGTCTTATGAAGATGCATTTATCCGCTTTGGGTTCGAGCTTATCAGCCTGAAACTTTTTCACATAAGTGTCGCAGCCCCAAACTTTTAAGAAATGACAGTTTAGGTTTCTCTAAACCATAGTTCATACGGTGTCATCTCATCGGAATTACGTGGTGCCCTATTTAAAGTGAATGTGGTTGTCTCTAATGCCTAACCCATAAACTATTGTGGTAATTCGATAAGAGACATCATGGTATGCATCATATCCAATAGGGTGCAGTTATGATGTTCGTACACACCATCACACTATGGTGTTCCAGGCTGTATCAGTTGTGAAACAATTTCCACAATGTCTTAATTCTGTGCCAAACTCGTAATTCAGATATTCATCTCTATGATCATATCATAGATGTTTTATCCTCTTGTCACGACGATCTTTCAACTTCACACTAAAATTACTTGAACCTTTCAATAATTCAGACTCGTGATTCATCAAGCAAATATACTCAACATCTACTCAAATCATCTGTGAAGTAAGAACATAACGATATACACTACATGCCTCAGCACTCATTGGACTGCACACATCAAAATGTATTACTTCCAACAAGTTGCTTTCTGGTTCCATTTTACTGAAACCGAGGCGTTCAGTCATCTTGCCCAAGTGGTATGATTTGCATGTCTCAAGTGATTCAAAATCAAGTGAGTCCAAACGATCCATTTGCATGGAGTTTCTTCATGCATATACACCAATAGACATGGTTCGCATGTCTCAAACTTTTCAAAAACGAGTGAGCCCAAAGATCCATCAACATGGAGCTTCTTCATGCGTTTTTATACCGTTATGACTTACGTGGCAGTGCCACAAGTGGGTGGTACTATCATTACTGTCTTTTGGCATGAACATGTGTATCACCATTCATTTTAGGTGTAAGACCATTGAAGGTATTATCCAAATAAACAGAGTAACCATTATTCTCCTTAAATGAATAACCGTATTGCGATAGACATAATCCAATCATGTCTATGCTCAACGCAAACACCAATCTCGATGGTAGAGGGAGCGCACGATATTTGATCATATGAACATTGGAAACACTTCCAACACATATTGTCAGCTCACCTTTAGCTAGTCTCCGTTTATTCCGTAGCTTTTATTTCGAGTTACTAACACTTAGCAACCGAACCGGTATCTAATACCCTCGTGCTATTAGGAGTACTAGTAAAGTACACATCAACACAATGTATATCCAATATACTTCTATCGACCTTGCCAGCCTTCTAATCTACCAAGTATCTAGGGTAATTCCGCTCCAGTGGCTGTTCCCCTTATTACAGAAGCACTTAGTCTCGGGTTTGGGTTCAACCTTGGGTTTCTTCACTAGAGCGGCAGCTGAATTGCCGTTTCATGAAGTATCCCTTCTTGCCCTTGCCCTTCTTGAAACTAGTGGTTTCACCAACCATCAACAATTGATGCTCCTTCTTGATTTCTACTTTGGTGTCAAACATCGCGAATATCTCAAGGATCATCATATATGTCCCTGATATATTATAGTTCATCACGAAGCTCTAGCAGCTTGGTGGTAATGACTTTGGAGAAACATCATTATCTTATCTGGAAGATCAACTCCCACTCGATTCAAATGATTGTTGTACTCGGACAATCTGAGCACAAGCTCAACAATTGAGCTTTTCTCCCTTAGTTTGCAGGCTAAGAAAATCGTCGGAGGTCTTATACCTCTTGACGTGCGCACGAGCTTGAAATCCCAATTTCAGCCCTCAAAACATCTCATATGTTTTGCGACGTTTCAAAAAGTCTTTGGTGCCTCAACTCTAAACCGTTTAACTGAACTATCATGTAGTTATCAAAAACGTGTATGTCAAATGTTCGCAACATCCACAGACAACGTTCGAGGTTCAGCACACTGAGCGGTGCATTAAGGACATAAGCCTTCTATGAAGCAATGAGGACAATCCTCAGTTTATGGACCTAGTCCGCATAATTGCTACTATCAACTTTCAACTAATTTTTCTCTAGGAACATATCTAAACAGTAGAACTAAAGCGCGAGCTATGACATAATTTATAAAATCCTTTTGACTATGTTCAGGATAATTAAGTTCATCTTATGAACTCCCACTCAGATAGACATCCCTCTAGTCATCTAAGTGATTACATGATCCGAGTCAACTAGCCCATGTCCGATCATCACGTGAGACGGACTAGTCAACGTCGGTGAACATCTTCATGTTGATCGTATCTTCTATACGACTCATGCTCGACCTTTCGGTCTTCTGTGTTCCGAGGCCATGTCTGTACATGCTAGGCTCGTCAAGTTAACCCTAAGTGTTTCGCGTGTGTAAATCTGTCTTACACCCGTTGTATGTGAACGTTAGAATCTAACACCCGATCATCACGTGGTGCTTCGAAACACGAATTGTCACAACGGTGCACAGTTAGGGGAGAACACTTCTTGAAATTGTTGTAAGGGATCATCTTATTTACTACCGTCGTTCTAAGCAAATAAGATGTATAAACATGATAAACATCACATGCAATCAAATAGTGACATGATATGGCCATCATCACTTTGCTCCTTTTGATCTCCATCTTCGGGGCTCCATGATCATCATCGTCACCGGCATGACACCATGATCTCCATCATCATGATCTCCATCATCGTGTCTTCATGAAGTTGCCTCGCCAACTATTACTTCTACTACTATGGCTAACGGTTAGCAATAAAGTAAAGTAATTACATGACGTTTAAGTTGACACGCAGGTCATAAATAAATAAAGACAACTCCTATGGCTCCTGCCGGTTGTCATACTCATCGACATGCAAGTCATGATTCCTATTACAAGAACATGATCAATCTCATACATCACATCCTTTGGCCATATCACATCACATAGCATACCCTGCAAAAACAAGTTAGACGTCCTCTAATTGTTGTTTGCATGTTTTTTACGTGGCTGCTATGGGTTTCTAGCAAGAACATTTCTTACCTACGCAAAGACCACAACGCGATATGCCAATTGCTATTTACCCTTCATAAGGACCCTTTTCATCGAATCCGATCCGACTAAAGTGGGAGAGACAGACACCCGCCAACCACCTTATGCAACTAGTGCATGTTTGTCGGTGGAACCGGTCTCACGTAAGAGTACGTGTAAGGTTGGTCCGGGCCGCTTCATCCCACGATGCCGCCGAATCAAGATAAGACTAGTAACGGCAAGCATATTGAACAAAATCAACGCCCACAACTACTTTGTGTTCTACTCGTGCATAGAATCTACGCAATAGACCTAGCTCATGATGCCACTGTCGGGGAACGTAGCAGAAATTCAAAATTTTCCTACGTGTCACCAAGATCTATCTATGGAGAGACCAGCAACGAGGGGAAGGAGAGTTGCATCTACATACCCTTGTAGATCGCTAAGCGGAAGCGTTCAAGTGAACGGGGTTGATGGAGTCGTACTCGTCGTGATTCAAATCACCGATGATCCTAGTGCCGAACGGACGGCACCTCCGCGTTCAACACACGTACAGCCCGGTGACGTCTCCCATGCCTTGATCCAGCAAGGAGAGAGGGAGAAGTTGAGGAAGACTCCATCCAGCAGCAGCACAACGGCGTGGTGATGATGGAGGAGCGTGGCAATCCTGCAGGGCTTCGCCTAAGCACCACGGGAGAGGAGAAGAACTTAGGAGAGAGGGAGGGGCTGCATCAAAGGCAAAAGGTGTGTCTTGAGAGGCCCTCCCTCCCCACTATATATAGGGATCCCAAAGGGGGGGGGGGTGAGCCAGCCCTAGGAGATCCAATCTCCTAGGGGGCGGCGGCCAGGGGAGGAGTCCTTCCCCCCAAGGCACCTAGGAGGTGCCTTCCCCTGCTGGGACTCTTCCTTTAGGGTTTCCCCAGGCGCATGGGCCTCTTGGGGCTAGTGCCCTTGGCCCATGTAGGCCAAGGCGCACCCCCTACAGCCCATGTGCCCCCCCGGGGTAGGTGGCCCCACCCGGTGGGCCCTCGAGACCCTTCCGGTGGTCCCGGTACAATACCGATGACCCCGAAACTTGTCCCGATGGCCGAAACAGGACTTCCTATATATAAATATTTACCTCCGGACCATTCCGGAACTCCTCGTGACGTCCGGGATCTCATCCGGGACTCCGAACAACATTCGGTAACCACATACAAGCTTCCTTTATAACCCTAGCGTCATCGAACCTTAAGTGTGTAGACCCTACGGGTTCGGGAGACATGCAGACATGACCGAGACGTTCTCCGGTCAATAACCAACAGCGGGATCTGGATACCCATGTTGGCTCCCACATGTTCCACGATGATCTCATCGGATGAACCACGATGTCAAGGACTTAATCAATCCCGTATGCAATTCCCTTTGTCTATCGATACGATACTTGCCCGAGATTCGATCGTCGGTATCCCGATACCTTGTTCAATCTCATTACCGGCAAGTCTCTTTACTCGTTCTGTAACACATCATCCCGTGATCAACTCCTTGATCACATTGTGCACATTATGATGATGCCCTACCGAGTGGGCCCAGAGATACCTCTCCATCACACGGAGTGACAAATCCCAGTCTCGATTCGTGCCAACCCAACAGATACTTTCGGAGACACCTGTAATGTACCTTTATAGCCACCCAGTTACGTTGTGACGTTTGGCACACCCAAAGCACTCCTACGGTATCCGGGAGTTGCACAATCTCATGGTCTAGGGAAATGATACTTGACATTAGCAAAGCTTTAGCATACGAACTACACGATCTAGTGCTATGCTTAGGATTGGGTCTTGTCCATCACATCATTCTCCTAATGATGTGATCCCGTTATCAACGACATCCAATGTCCATGGTCAGGAAACCGTAACCATCTATTGATCAACGAGCTAGTCAACTAGTGGCTTACTAGGGACATGGTGTTGTCTATGTATCCACACATGTATCTGAGTTTCCTATCAATACAATTCTAGCATGGATAATAAACGATTATCATGAACAAGGAAATATAATAATAATCAATTTATTATTGCCTCTAGGGCATATTTCCAACATTTCCCTCAGTTTTTGAGAACCAAGGTATCAATCCAGTAGGAGGCTACGCTCGAGTCCCTCGTACCTACACAAAAACAATAGCTCAACGCAACCAACGCGCTTAGGGGTTGTCAATCCCTTCACGGTCACTTACGAAAGTGAGATCTGATAGAGATGATAAATAATATTTTTGGTATTTTTGGTATAGAGATGCAAAGTAAAAAGTAAAAGCAAAGAAATAATAAAGTTATGGAGATTAATATGATGAGAAAGAGACCCGGGGGCCATAGGTTTCACTAGTGGCTTCTCTCAAGAGCATAAGTATTCTACGGTGGGTGAACAAATTACTGTTGAGCAATTGACAGAATTGAGCATAGTTATGAGAATATCTAGGTATGATCATGTATATAGGCATCACGTCCGAGAAAAGTAGACCGAAATGATTCTGCATCTACTACTATTACTCCACTCATCGACCGCTATCCAGCATGCATCTAGAGTATTAAGTTAAAAACAGAGTAATGCCTTAAGCAAGATGACATGATGTAGAGGGATAGTTTCATGCAATATGATAAAAACCCACCTTGTTATCCTCGATGGCTACGATACAATATGTGCCTTGCTGCCCCTTCTGTCACTGGGAAAGGACACTGCAAGATCGAACCCAAAGCTAAGCACTTCTCCCATGGCAAGAACAACCAATCCAGTAGGCCAAACCAAACTGATAATTTGAAGAGACTTGCAAAGATAACCAATCATACATAAAAGAATTCAGAGAAGATTCAAATATTATTCATAGATAGACTTGATCATAAACCCACAATTCATCGGTCTCAACAAAGACACCGCAAAAAGAAGATTACATTAAATAGATCTCCACGAGAGAGGGGGAGAACATTGTATTGAGATCCAAAAAGAGAGAAGAAGCCATCTAGCTATTAGCTAAGGACCTGTAGGTCTGAAGTAAACTACTCACACTTCATCGGAGGGGCTTGGATGATGATGTAGAAGCCCTCCGTGATCGATGCCCCCTCCGGCGGAGCTCCGGAACAGGCCCCAAGATGGGATCTCGTGGATACAGAAAGTTGCGGCAGTGGAATTAGGTTTTTGGCTCCGTATTTGATCGTTTGGGGGTACGTGGGTATATATAGGAGGAAGAAGTACGTCGGTGGAGCAACAGGGGGCCCACAAGGGTGGGGGCGCGCCTGGGGGGTAGGGCGCGCCCCCTACCTCGTGGCCTCGTGTTACGTGCCTTGACGTAGAGTCCAAGTCTCCTGAGTTGTATTCGGTGAGAAAATCACGTTCCCGAAGGTTTCAATCCGTTTGGACTCCGTTTGATATTCCTTTTCTTCGAAACCCTAAAACAGGCAAAAAACAGCAATTCTGGGCTGGGCCTCCGGTTAATAGGTTAGTCCCAAAAATAATATAAAAGTGGATAATAAAGCCCAATAATGTCCAAAACAGTAGATAATATAGCATGGAGCAATCAAAAATTATAGATACGTTGGAGACGTATCAAGTATATGCTCACTGACAGAACTATTCTCCTCCATCTTACAGCCGTAGAACTTATTGGAGACTTCATATCTCTCAATCCGGGCATTTGCTTGAAATATTAACTTCAACTCCTGAAACATCTCATATCCTCCATGACGTTCAAAACGTTGTTGAAGTCCCGGTTCTAGGTCGTAAAGCATGGCACACTGAACTATCGAGTAGTCATTAGCTTTACTCCGCCCGATGTTCATAACATCTGGTGTTGCTCCTGCGGCAGGTCTAGAACCTAGCGGTGCTTCCAGGACGTAATTCTTCTGTGCAACAATGAGGATAATCCTCAAGTTATGGACCTAGTCCATGTAATTGCTACCATCATCTTTCAACTTTGCTTTCTCAAGGAACGCATTAAAATTCAATGGAACAACAGCATGGACCATCTATCTACAATGAACATATAAAAGCAAAATACTATCAGGTACTAAGTTCATGATAAATTTAAGTTCAATTAATTATATTACTTAAGAACTCCCACTTAGATAGACATCCTTCTAATCCTCTAAGTGATCACGTGATCCAAATCAACTAAACCATGTCCGATCATCACGTGAGATGGAGTAGTTTCAATGGTGAACATCACTATGTTGATCATATCTACTATATGATTCACGCTCGACCTTTCGGTCTCAGTGTCCCGAGGCCATATCTGCATATGCTAGGCTCGTCAAGTTTAACCTGAGTATTCCGCGTGTGCAACTGTTTTGCACCCGTTGTATTTGAACATAGAGCCTACCACACCCGATCATCACATGGTGTCTCAGCACGTAGAACTTTCGCAACGGTGCATACTCAGGGAGAACACTTATACCTTGATAATTTAGTAAGAGATCATCTTATAATGCTACCGTCAATCAAAGCAAGATAAGATGCATAAAAGATAAACATCACATGCAATCAATATAAGTGATATGATATGGCCATCATCATCTTGTGCTTGTGATCTCCATCTCCGAAGCACCGTCATGATCACCATCGTCACCAGCGCGACACCTTGATCTCCATCGTAGCATCGTTGTCGTCTCGCCAACTTATGCTTCTACGACTATCGCTACCTCTTAGTGATAAAGTAAAGCATTACAGGGCATTTGCATTGCATACAATAAAGCGACAACCATACGGCTCCTGCCAGTTGCCGATAACTCGGTTACAAAACATGATCATATCATACAATAAAATATAGCATCATGCCTTGACCATATCACATCACAACATGCCCTACAAAAACAAGTTAGACGTCCTCTACTTTGTTGTTGCAAGTTTTACGTGGCTGCTACGGGCTGAGCAAGAACCGTTCTTACCTACGCATCAAAACCACAATGATAGTTTGTCAAGTTAGTGATGTTTTAACCTTCTCAAGGATCGGACGTAGCCACACTCGGTTCAACTAAAGTTAGAGAAACTGACACCCGCCAGCCACCTGTGTGCAAAGCACATCTGTAGAACCAGTGTCGCGTAAGCGTACGCGTAATGTCGGTCCGGACCGCTTCATCCAACAATACCGCCGAACCAAAGTATGACATGCTGGTAAGCAGTATAACTTATATCGCCCACAACTCACTTGTGTTCTACTCGTGCATATAACATCTACGCATAAAACCAGGCTCGGATGCCACTGTTGGGGAACGTAGTAATTTCAAAAAAGTTCCTACGCACACACAAGATCATGGTGATGCATAGCAACGAGACGGGAGAGTGTGTCCACGTACCCTCGTAGACCGAAAGCAGAAGCGTTAGCACAACGCGGTTGATGTAGTCGTACGTCTTCATGATCCGACCGATCAAGTACCGAACATACATCACCACCGAGTTCAGCACACGTTCAGCTCGATGACGTCCCTCGAACTCCGATCCAGTCGAGCTTTGAGGGAGAGTTCCGGCAGCACGACGGCATGGTGACGATGATGATGTTCTACCGACGCAGGGCTTCGCCTAAGCACCGCTACGATATTATCGAGGTGGATTATGGTGGAGGGGGGCACTGCACATGGCTAAGAGATCAAGAGATCAATTGTTGTGCCTAGAGGTGCCCCCCTGCCCCCGTATATAAAGGAGCAAGGGGGGAGAGGCGGCCGGCCAGGAGGAGGCGCGCCAGGGAGGAGTCCTACTCCCACCGGCAGTAGGACTCCCTCCTTTCCTAGTTGGAGTAGGAGAAGGGGGAAGGAGGAGGGAGAGAGGAAGGAAAGGGGGGCGCCGCCCCCCTCCTTGTCCAATTCGGACTAGAGGGGCAGGGGGCGCGTGGCCTGCCCTGGCCGCCTCTCCCCTTCTCCACTAAGGCCCATCTTGGCTCATTAAACCCCCGGGGGGTTCCGGTAACCCCCGGTACTCCGGTAAAATCCCGATTTCACCCGGAACACTTCCGATATCCAAATATAGGCTTCCAATATATAAATCTTTATGTCTCGACCATTTCGAGACTCCTCGTCATGTCCATGATCACATCAGGGACTCCGTACTATCTTCGGTACATCAAAACACATAAACTCATAATATAACCATCATCGAACTTTAAGCGTGCGGACCCTACGGGTTCAAGAACTATGTAGACATGACCGAGACACGTCTCCGGTCAATAACCAATAGCATAACTGGGATGCTCATATTGGCTCCTACATATTCTACGAAGATCTTTATCGGTCAAACCGCATAATAACATACGTTGTTCCCTTTGTCATCGGTATGTTACTTGCACGAGATTTGATCGTCGGTATCTTAATACCTAGTTCAATCTCGTTACCGGCAAGTCTCTTTACTCGTTCTGTAATACATCATCCCGCAACTAACTCATTAGTTGCAATGCTTGCAAGGCTTATAGTGATGTGCATTACCGAGTGGGCCTAGAGATACCTCTCCGACAATTGGAGTGACAAATCCTAATCTCGAAATACGCCAACCCAACAAATACCTTCGAAGACACCTATAGAGCACCTTTATAATCACCCAGTTACGTTGTGATGTTTGGTAGCACACAAAGTGTTCCTCCGGTCAACGGGAGTTGCATAATCTCATAGTCATAGGAACGTGTATAAGTCATGAAGAAAGCAATAGCAGAATACTGAACGATCGAGTGCTAAGCTAACGGAATGGGTCAAGTCAATCACATCATTCTCCTAATGATGTGATCCCATTAATCAAATGACAACTCATGTCAATGGCTAGGAAACATAACTATCTTTGATCAACGAGCTAGTCAAGTAGAGGCATACTAGTGACACTCTGTTTGTCTATGTATTCACACAAGTATTATGTTTCCGGTTAATACAATTCTAACATGAATAATAAACATTTATCATGATATAAGGAAATAAACAATAACTTTATTATTGCCTCTAGGGCATATTTCCTTCAAACTATACATATAAATGTAATCTTTTTAGTTTTATAGGTGCTACTTTTGTTCTAAATATTTATATATTTTACAGTACTATACGTATAGCAATTGTTATTTTCAATATCATATGAAAATAGCAAACAGATTTCGCTTAGTTACCGTCTCTTCTTGCAAATACGACTAACAAAATTATCTGTTTGAATTATTCTTTTTTCTTGTGGGTGGTGTAACCTGTTGGAAAAGCAAGAGATGAAATGCACCATGTTGGCCTTGGTTATCAAGCAGGGGCGAAGCTAGGAATTTTTTCCATTGGGTTCACTCACTAACTTGTTATAAAAATTTGGTATGAATTAGTTAAATGTAAAGTGAAATTTTATACCATCTCACAACCATATTATAGCACTAGGATAGTGTATTGGAGCTTGAGCTCATCTACACCCATTGTGAAAATTAAATTCGAAAAAATAGTAGCAAACATAAAAGAAACTTTTTTTTGCATCAAAGATGCTCAAGTGTACCCGATGCTTCCAAACTTTCGGGGTGAGATGCTCTGGACAAAATAAACAAAACCGGACCTCTCAAAAAGCTTTAGAAATAGACATTTTGATGCAATTTTGTTTGTTATGTACAGAGCACCACGACAGTCATCGTGGCAGCAAATTTTGGATGCACCCAGAACACTGGAGCATCTTTGAATTCTAGATATTTCAGATTTTATTTCTTTTACTATTTTTTCGAATTTTTTGTCCACCGAGAGTAGATGAGATCGGGCTCCAGTAGAAATTTTCAATATGATATCGCTTATCCAATGTTGTGCTACATTAAAAACTGAATACTGCCATCATAAGGAAACAAATCTAAATTAATTTTTCTACGAAAGAAGGCTTTGGAAGACTACCTGCAGTGGCATTTGATGCGCTTTGGCTACATCTTTATCTTAATCTGGTGATCGATTTCTCTTCGAGAAATGGCAACCCATGGTATAGATCAATCAAGTACGTAAAAGAAGTAATTAGAAAACTACGGCATGCAGAACAAAGAGGAGATTTGAGGACGACTCAGTACCTCAAATTTGGTCTACAACTGCAGGCACGGTCGCCGCTTCCGACCAGAAGGGGTGGGAGATCGCAAAGTTTTATAACTTTGTTGGCTCAGCGCTGGTCGAGGCGAACAGAAGAGGGTAGATCGAGTTGAGGTCTTGAGGAAGCGACCGAAAAAATGAAGGGTTTGTTGCGGCTGGCGGCTGGTATAGGAGAATAGGAATTGGGGCAGGAAGCCACGAACAAGCCTAGGAGGCTGCACGGAAGGTTTTACTTTGTGGGCTTTTGGGCTTGTCATCAAGCGATGCAAGTCGATGGGTTCAATCCTTATTTTTTTACGGGGTTCAAGCACGTACGTATATGTGTGTACATACCTGGACAAGACAAATCGTTGGGTACGCTCCTGTGCTGGCTCCGCCCCTGTCATCAAAACGTCAACTTTGATGCGTGTTGCCCGTTTGTGCTCTCGGCCAACAATACCATACAGGGCGCCTAGCTTGTACAATGTAATGAGATATATCTTTGTCGGTCGACCCAACCGTAATTTCGTGTCATACACACCAACGCCCGAACTTTATGGTGATTAACAATGATGATAAAATAATTTCTAATTTGTATTAAAATTTTATACTTATGTTAATTAAGTTTACATGCTTGTGACTTTTTTACTAGTTAGCATCATTAACTTTGTAATAATATTTCGGATTATATATTAAGGTAAAACAAAATCTTATATAATCTTAATATTTACAATGAAAATTTATTTGGCTACATTTAAATTGGATTTTTTTACTAGCATAAATTGTGTTAATTTAAGGCATTGTTGTTTTAAAAGATCTTTCGATAGACTAAACCATCTTAAGTAGAAAAAAAATTTATTTTATGCCTATGCATAATTTGTGGCATTTACATGAATTATAGTCTATACATACATATGTGTGAGGCCGCATATATGTTAGTATCCTTCAATACCTTGGTACCGAGGTCTATAGCGTATGGTCTAAGATATATATCTTGCTAGTGGTTTCTAGTGGTTATTATGGTTTTCGTAAATTGCGAAGTATAGAGCCAGAGTATTTAATGTTTTCAAGTGGATATTGTGGTTGAATTGTTGGCATTGTTTTTTTCCAGTCTCGGTCAAATATGTCTTACATCTTCACATGGGGTCAATAATCTCATGGCAACACATGGTTGTTACGTTGTTCGTATTGAAATAGCATCAGTTTTAACAAAGATGGAAGCTTTCTAGCTACTCTTTTTTTCTAAACTATGTGGCCAATATGTATTCTAAGGTGGAAAATTGAAGTCTCCAATTAAGTAGAAGTTAACAATGCTTTATGACATATGTGCTAGTTACCATGATGGAATTGGTTGTCATAAGCTATCAAGTATTTTAGGCTTTTGATACGAGCTCCTCAACATGAGCACTAGTGTTCTTGGATGCTTATGGAGACCGGACGTATTCTTCCAAATTACTACATACGTACAAGTTTGCACAATACCAAGAACAAAAATATGTACTATTCCTACTTGTTTTTTCAGTACTTAAACCCGGAGAGTCGTCGTCGTCTCGTTAGCAACAAGAGACAGACGGAGCGCCGAACCCCACGTCCACCGTTCCCCGTCGTTTCTTCTCTTCTCTCCGGCACTCTCCACGCACGCACGGCAATGTACCTCTCCTCATTCCTCTATCTCTCCCTTCTGCTTGCTCCGACGCAGCCATGCCACTGCACCACTGTTGCGCTGTGGCGTGAGATCCTATGAGTTAGGCCGATTTTTTTGTTCTCCTGTAGCCGCACGAGGTCTTGTGGTTTGTTTGCTTGCTAAAATCAGCTCATACGTCGCCGGTCAGCTTATATGTCGGCTCTGGTTTGAAATACAGTGACAGCACTACAGTTTGCTCCTTTAATTTGGTCTTCCCATGCTACATGCACTTGCGCGCCAACTATATATCCATGGTCCCCGGCCGGCTATAGCTTAATTTGCTTTCTCTCCATCCATGCATGCGTGAATCACCATCACCAGTTCACCACGACCCCAGACTTGTTGCCTTGTGCGCCAGTGGACACGAACGCTGCGTACGGCAGGACGGCCACTCGTCGTCGTCGTCTCGTCTAGTTAGCCCACGTCCACTCATTCTTTCTTCTCTTCTCTTCTCTTCTCTCCTCTCCGGTGTACTCTCTCCACGCACGGCACCTCGCCTCTCCTCGTCCTCTCTCTTACTCCCCTCTCCCTTGCCAGCTTCGTGGCACCGTTCAGGGCCATGGCCACCGCCACCGCCGCACTGCCCTCGGGCTACTTCGGCTCCGTCCAGGGCCGGCCCACGCGCCTCGCTACGGCAGCCAGCGGACGTAACACTCTGCTCCTCCGCTGCTCCGCGTCGGGTGGTGATGGCGCTGGCGGCCCCGACCCGGTCCTCGAGGAGCAAAAGCGGCGCCGAGACGAGCTCTCCGCTCGCGCTTCATCCGGCGAGTTCACCGCCCAAGGCCCAGGGTCAGTGCTCCCCGGCGAATTCCTCGTCCTCTCTTCACATTTCTTTCTCCTCGATCATGTAGCTCCGGTGGTGATCGGGTCGGGTGGGGCGAGGCATGATATTTTCTTGTTCAGATGGCTCATGGCTTGAATCTTCTCTTGTTCAGATGGCTGGCCAAGCTGGGCCCGCCGGGGGCGCTCGCGGCTGGGCTGCTCAAGGTAGCGGGCGTCGGCGCGGCGCGCAGGGGCCCGGAGCTGCCGCAGGTGGCTGGGTCGCTGGCGGCCGGGGACGCCATCTTCCTGCCGCTCTACGACCACTTCCTCACCCACGGCGGCGTCTTTCGCCTCAACCTCGGGCCCAAGGTGAGCGCGCCACTAAAGCTAGCGGATTGCTTAACAGTGTTTTTCAACGCTGCCATGTTGCTAATGATCTCTGGTTTTTCTTTGGTCCAGTCTTTTGTCATCGTCTCTGATCCAGATATAGCTAAGCATATCCTCAGGGACAACTCCAAGGCTTATTCCAAGGTTTGGTTCTAGTCACTTTTTTTTTCTAGAGTACGCCAATGACGTAGCATATTTTTATAGAAGATAGAGCATATTTATAAGAAGTGTAGCCCACATGCGTACATACGGGCGTCCACATAACACCCACACCAACACCGACACTAAACACCTAGGCTAACTTCTCACAAAACATTGTAAACCTTCAACACCACCCGCCGCCTGCCGCCAATCTGCGACCTCGCCTAGGATGTTCACGACAAGCTCCATGGGTGGTTCTAGTCATTTTCATTTTCATTTTTATCAAGAAGAGGGTATGACCCCGAGCCTCTAGCCCTCTACATTGACACACAACTTTCTTTTATTGCAAAGTTTCTGTAGTTACTTTTTTTTTTGAAAAGGGGGGGCACCCCGCTTGTAGTTACTTTCAGACAGTAAAAAAAAGTAAAAAAATGTCTGTGCTTCAGAAATAATGAGTAGCATGCTGTTTGTTCATGGTGGGTGTAGGGTATTCTTGCGGAAATACTGGAGTTTGTGATGGGCACAGGTCTGATCCCAGCTGATGGGGAGGTTTGGCGTGTTCGACGACGTGCCATTGTACCATCATTGCATCAGAAGGTTCTAGCTTTCTACTCACTGTTAAGGTTTTGTGTGTATTGCTTTCTTTCTTGAGCAATTTTATTCACTTTTGAATTCTGCTGGGCAGTTTGTAACAGAGATGATAGGTCTCTTTGGAAAAGCTTCAGGCCGGCTGTGCCAGAAGTTGGACAAGGCGGCGGCGGAGGGAGAGGTTGTGGAGATGGAGTCTTTGTTCTCTCGACTAACATTGGATGTCATTGGGAAGGCAGTGTTCAATTATGATTTTGATTCATTATCTTATGATAATGGAATGGTTGAGGTTATTATTTAGATCTTGCCGTATTGTTGTGTATATTATGAAATTTCATTCGCTTGTCTTTCTTTTTCTTCTGTTAAACTATTCGGTTTGTTGGTGTGTGATCAGGCTGTGTATGTAACACTACGAGAAGCAGAAATGCGGAGCACTGCTCCTATACCAACTTGGAAAATACCCATATGGAAAGACATCTCCCCTCGGCAGAGGAAGGTTAATGAAGCTCTTGTGCTGATAAATAATGTTCTTGATGAACTAATTTCTACATGCAAGGTAAGCCCTTTCTTATACTTCGATACCAATTGTTGTGTTTAGAAAAATCATGACCCTAAGACTCCTGCTGCAGAGGATGGTAGATGAAGAAGATCTGCAGTTTCATGAGGAATACATGAATGAGCAAGATCCTAGTATTCTCCGCTTTCTATTGGCATCCGGAGATGATGTATGACATACAAGCACTTGTAAAGCATTTGTGATATTTTGGTTTTCTGATATTTAGAGTGCTTCACTGTTAAACCCATCTACCTTAGGTGTCCAGCAAGCAGCTCCGTGATGATCTGATGACAATGCTCATAGCTGGCCATGAGACCTCTGCAGCCGTCCTGACATGGACATTTTATCTTCTATCTAAGGTGTGATATGGTTAATAACTCAAAACTCAATGTTGTAATAGTATAGCAATATCATGTGATATTATATCATTGTTCATCTTCAGATTCATTAAACCAATATTTTTGTTACTTATCCTCATTGTGTTTAAATTTGCAAACTTGTAGTATCCAAAAGTAATGTCCAAGCTCCAAGCTGAGGTAGACTCAACTTTTACCTCTAATGTGGTTTTTACATGGAGGTTCACACTTCTGGATTGTAAAAATGACAACTGACATTTTCTTTGCTCAATTATCCACAGGTTGATGATGTTCTAGGAGATGGTTTACCAACAATTGAGGACGTCAAGAAACTAAAGTATACTACTCGAGTTATTAACGAAGTAAGTACCAAATGTGTTACGTATCACATAATGAGTTTTGTCACCGAATGAGTACATTAACATTGTTGCAGTCTTTGAGACTATATCCACAACCGCCAGTTTTAATTCGTCGGTCCCTTGAGGATGATATGCTGGGGGAGTACCCAATCGGCAGGTAAACATTTTCTAGCAAAATTAAATTTATTAGTTCACTAATGAAGCGGTTGGATTTAGTCTCACTTCATGTGCCAGGTGTAACGACAATTTATTAATTTGTCACAAAAGCATCGTGATTACCATGGAGTTATAATCCTTTTGCCTAATTTGGGCTTTTCCTCATCCTTTTCCCTTGGATACTCATGTGAATAACATATTAGCATTAAGTGTCCCTGCCGACTATTTTGCTCAAAATTTGCTTTACCTGCCTTTCCTTATGTTGTTTCCGGTAGCTAAGTTTGTTTAGTTGTTGTTATTGTTGGGCATTTGCATGTGTGATGTTGTTTATTTCAGCATTTCCATAGAAACCTAAACTTTTTTAGTTCTAAAAAATACACTACTCTTTTCAAGAGGAGAAGACATTTTTATATCCGTGTGGAATCTTCATCACTGCCCAAAGCACTGGGATGAAGCAGATGTTTTCAATCCAGAAAGGTGGCCTTTGGACGGACCAAATCCAAATGAGACAAACCAAAAATTCAGGTTCCGTCCCTATTACTGCAATGGAATGTTGATGCCATGTGTCACCTAAGTTATGAAGTATATATTAGTTGTTTCTAATTTCTGTTGCAAGAATTGGAAGACCTTTGAAAGTTTGAATATGTTAGTGATGAATCATAAATGGTATGAATTAAGCTCGAGTTAGAATTTATGGTTAATGGAATGAAAACTCATGCTCATGGTAATCATGTTAAAAAGCTAGTCCAATCAACATCTTTTGCGACTATGTTGTTGATTTGTGAGTGCCCTTAAAAGGATTCACACAAATGCCCCGGCAAATACTTTAACAACGCACCCCTTTTTAGGACCTAGGAAGGCCAAACATGTATATGAATATTTTCTTCATGGGAGATATATTACTGGAGTTTGCATAATCCTTAGTGTCATGGGCGATAAATCATAATGCTCATGCAATACCTTTCTAAAGGGGCTGAGTGTAATTGATATATTCTTGATATTACATATTATCCTTTATTAAAAAGTGCATTTCTAAAGGAGTACGGACTAGGGGGTTTCTTCCGCTGTGATGAATCTGATAATTTAAATCACTATGAGGGAACAATTTGAATTATTGAAGAGGGTTGAGGCAAAGACAGATTACAAGATAAAAATCGTCTCCTAAGTATCCCTCTGAAACTCAAAACTAGTAAGAAAACAATATTCAGTACAATTACGTTCTTGTGTCTTTTTTGCTTGTGTTTCTCTATGTCACTATTTTTTCCAATTTACACCAGCACCATTATTACAGTAAAGTTGATATATGTCTTATGAGAGGACATATTTCAAATAAACATAAAAAGGTATTTGTCATGTTAAACTCTTAGATATCCATTAATATTGGGTGGTTGTGGTAACTTTCCTTTTGAAGAATAGTGATGCCATATGTTTGCTATCATTATTTAACTAATGGCTTACAAACCAATTATAGGTTATGACTATTGTATTTACATAGTCTTGTTGAATTTTCAGTTACTTACCATTTGGTGGCGGACCAAGGAAATGTGTAGGTGATATGTTTGCTACTTTTGAGGTACACCATTCTGATTATTTGGTGTTTGCAGCTGATAACTTCAAAATAGCATTTTGTGATATCATAAGCTTTACTAGATTTTAGTGATTTAATTTATTCGTGTTAAGGCCTTCTTATTTTTCCATATTTTAACTTAGACTTCCTGGAATCTATGATAGTTTTTCTGGTGAAAAGAAATATATGTGGCTTTCCTAGTCAATTCATGCACCAAGAAGATGCACATCCTACATTGTCATTTTTTCTGTGACTATTGAGAATCCCTAACATTTATGTAATTTTTGTGCAGAATGTGGTGGCAACAGCAATGCTTGTCAAGCGGTTTGATTTTCAGATTGCTCCAGGAGCACCTCCAGTATGTTCCCCACCAACTTTATGATTCGTCATTGTTAGAATAAAACGCTAATGCAAGATCATAGACGACACACCGAGGCACGATATTTGTTAACGAGGTTCACCGATATGGATACATCCCCGGGGCATGACTACGGGCGCTCCTCCCCAAGATACCGCAACACCGGCCGCCCGGGCGCCGGCACAAGCCGTCGGCTCCCCCGCGTACCTGTTGCTATCAAGTCGTCATGAGTTACAACGTGTGGTGCCCCTCCGTATATAAGAGGCCTAGGATACAAGTGTCCGACTCCTACACAACTCGTACCTAACTACACCAATTACAACTCCAAGTCCACGTAACCCCTTGCGTACATAATATTCGACACAAATATAACAAACTCCACCTTGGCGAATATTCTCCACCACTTAGAAGTCGTCCATGCTCGAACCTTCATGTACTCCGGACTTGGGTTGTCTCCTTTGTAGCTTACTGAGAGCTACCCGACGGGCTAACAGTCATAACTAATAAAATATATTCTAACATCTATGAGCACTATTATAGGTGGACATGACAACCGGGGCAACGATTCATACAACTAAGGGGTTGAACATGATTGTTAGTCGGAGGACAAAGCCACCTGTAGTTCCAACTTAGAGATGAAAGTCGTATCCGATAAAAGGAAGTGCATGTTCTGCTGCATCAGTGGTTGTTTCCACTGTTGGTATTGCTTCTAGAGGAGACCAACAAGCGGAGGTATCAATAACTCAAGTGATACATAATGAGTACGTTCCCATCTCAGATCTACTTGAAAGTTCTACTAGTTAATTTTGTATCATTACTTTGCAAAATGCTGTCATGGATCCACTTGATTTATTTGTTCCTTAATTCATCTCTTGCCTTTACTGATACCTATTCCAAGAAATTACGTTGTTTGGCTCGCAATGTGAGAAGGCAGGCTACCTTGTTCTACGAGACTCGTCTCTTGCTACTAGTTGTTCTCTCATTTGTCAAGCATTTTATTCCATGGGAAATTCGCACACACCAGACCATGTTTTATGATCATGCATCCAGTGTTTCGTTTTTTAATGGAAATGAAACATGGCAATGGGATGAAAGAGAGCTTAAATTCAAACATGCCTTTATTCAGTGGTTATGTATTTCTCGAATGAAATTGATCCATGAGGGATAGTTTGGAAATCAAATTTATTATCATGATTTATATGTTACTGGCATCTCTAGTATAAATTAGAAAGCAGTTTGTGAAACTTATTGGACAAAACGTTCCTCCATCCCAATCCAAGCTGGCTGTAATTTAGCTTTCATGAAAAAAGTTTGTTTTTGGCAACAACAGCTTAGCTTCTGTTTTGTGTCGATGTTCTTTAGCAGCTATCCTCTGGTTATAGAAAAGTTCTACTATATATATCCTGAACCGCTTGTGTCCTCTATGACAGGTGTGTTGATCATCTATCTTATACTCCCTCCGTGTCATAATATAAGAACATTTTTCAAGCTATTTGCCAACCATCACTCTAACGGTTGTCATAGTTTTCGGCTAAAGCGGCACTCGGCATTTATGGTCTGCAGAGGTACATCATGTGACATCCCAAGTTATATCATTGGTAATAATGCATCCATCCATGCTCGCCAGAGGAAAAGACCAGGATGGTCTGTGTCAGTGCCTGTTGGCTCGACGCATTTATAGTGAAGTTCGCTGAGATCGACGAAGCCAACCAGTCAAATTAGATTCAGATTCAAGTAGCATGTCGTCTATCAATGGATGGAGGAAATGGCCTAAAGTCATATCTCCCCTTGTGAGGGTAACAACCAACCGAGCTGTGAAACTGAGCAGGAAGCCCACGTGTTTATCGGCATATGCCATGGTGTAAGGTCCTATGTGTCGTGTGAAGCGCGCGGGCAAGCTGCAGACAATAGAAACATTTGGATCGTTGCGATTGGCCTTCGCAATTATACACCTTGCAATTTAAAGAGAGTTCACTCACGCATGTTCTTCTCAGTTTCGTGGTACCACTGATTGCCCTGTGCACCGCACTCCAATTGATAAAATAATCCTGCATATTTGATTTACTCAAGCTTTTCATATTTCGAAGTGATGAGAGCAAAGTATTGGTTAGCTCCAGGAGTACAAACATCTGTTGGGACCTCATGATACTCATCTCCTGTTTAAAGATCTTTGGAAAGCTACCAGCAGGATCAGACACAAAATCTTCTTTTGGTTGCTGCTTCATGACAGAGTTAGCTCCAGGAGTCTTCTCAAAAGGAAAAATTTCTTGCTTCAGAGTTATGAATGTGCCATCTGTCAAGATCATGTTGAAGAAACATCCCTACACCTCCTTTGGGATTGCCATTTTGCCCTCTCTTGCTGGGATTCTATTGCTCCACACAGATGCAGAGGTGTTTCTGCTTTTGATAATATCATTTCTCTCAAGCAATGCTTCCCAGCCCCGATTGCCATGGACATTGTGATTATGGGATGTTGGAACATCTGGATGCAAAGGAATGGGAAAATCTTCAAGGCTGTTCCCCCAGGAATTCATGCCTGGAAGCAAGGTTTATACCAAGATCTTTCTCTAGTCAAACATCGAACAAAAGAAAAGAACATCGCTGCTCTTGAGCAATGGATGTATTCCCTTCTCTCATAAGAACTCATAGATAATGTTAAATATGTTGGAAAAAACTGGAGTTGGCTAGATGGCCTGCATTTTTTTACCTTTGTATGTACATATTTATCTTTTTATAAATGAAAATATACCGATCGGAATACACAAATGCACACAAAATTTGCAGAAGCTTTATGTAAGAATGGGATTTTCGGCGCATGAATGCTTGATTTAAATCATACTGCTAGCTATAGTTCATAGCCCAGGAAGGAGCTACAGCCCAAGACCATTTTGTTGTATGGGGCTAAGGTCGCACGGATTCTATTCCCCGTGTATGTCCGGGAGGTGATCAAACGCGTACCCCCCTCGCGCCCCTCGTCATCTGTATGGGCCGGACAATTTTTGGGTCCCCGTCGGCTTTGGAAGGTTCTAGAACCTTCATGAAACAGTTTTCCTTCTTTTTGTTTTTTTTCCTGTTTTTTTTCAGAGACAAAGTTTTTTGAAAATTCGTATTTACAGCAAACATGAACAACTTTTAAATTAAACTTTTGTGAACCTCATGAACAATTTTCAATTACACAAATAATTTTGATAAATGTTCATCTTTTCCAAAAATGTTCATCGAATTCGAAATTTTGTTCATCAAATTCAAAATAATGTTCAATTTAAAGCATGTTCATGAATTTCAAAAACAGTTCATTTATTTTCAAAAAATAGTTTACAATTCAAAAAATGTTGATGAATTAAAAAAATCAAACAATGTTCGTATAATTAAAAAATCATCAAATAGAAAAAAAATCATCAATATTGAAAAATGTTTATAAAAATATAAAAATTGTTCATACAAATTTACAAATTGTTCATTTTCAAATAGTGAACATTTTTGAATTAAAAAATGTTTGAATTCATAATATGTTTTTAAAATTCAGAACATTTGTTGAAATCTAAAACTTTTTTTTGCAGAAAATACCCAAACTTTTTAGAGAAGAAAAAAACAGAAAAGAAAAACAAAAAGGGAATAAATACAAGGGAGCCCCGCCTCGTACCTGGGCAGGCCAAGTTCGTGCGCCAGGACGTGGAATCACTAGTTAAGGAGTACTCATTGCAAAGATCACTCCCACCTTTCCAGGTTGCGACAAGTGGTGCACTGCATGGGCGCTACTTGTCGCAACTTGAGTTTTCTCTTTTTTCGTAGATTTGTTTATTCAAAACGTTTTATCTCTTAAACTGTGCGTTCAAATCTCGAACCGTTTTCATCTTTGGCTTTCTCGCGTCGAGATTTTCAAAACTAGATCCCATGTTCATAGGTTCTGGCAAACTTTTTTTGCACGAAAAAAATCAGACGAAAAAAACCGGATGAAAAAACCGAACCAGGAGCATGGGTTATTTTCCTTTCCAAAAGAGGCACGCCTGTGCCTCTCGCGAAATCACAATCGTGCCTCTCGCGGAAGCAAAACCATGCCTCTCGTGAAAAAAAAGAGAAAACACATTTTTTTTCGTCTCCAAGAAGGCTCGGCCGTGCCTCTCACGAAAGCACAACCATGCCTCTCGCGGAAGCAAAACCGCGCCTCTCGCGAAAGAAAAAAGAAGCAGAAAATAAAATTTTTTTCGTTTCCGAGAGGCAAGCAAAACCGTGCCTCTCGCGAAAGTGAAAGAAAAATAGAAAATACATTTTTTCGTTTCCGAAAGGCACGGCCGTGCATCTCGCGAAAGCACACCGTGCCTCTCTCGGAAGCAAAACTGTGCCTCTCGCGGAAGGGAAAAAACAGAAAACATATTTTTCCCCGTTTGTGAGAGGCACGGCCGTGACTCTCGCGAAAGCAAAACCGTGTCTCTTGCGGAAGCAAAACCGTGACTCTCGCGAAAAAAAATATTTTTTCACGTGAAAAAGAATTTGTTTTTTCGTCCAAAAGTTAAGGGAGACCAGTGAAAAAACAAAATGTCAAAAAAACCAGAAAAAACTTTTAAAAGGCCGAAAATGCCTGCAGAAAAATAAAAAAATTCGAAAGAAGCGCCCAAAGCGTGACACGTGACGGACGGCTAAGAGCGTGTCAAATAACACTGATCGTTGTGAGGCTCCTGAATGAGGGCTCGTTAACTAGCAGCTCACTCCAGGACGAGGTGGTGCACGTTTGCTCGTTCTCGCCCGCACAAGTCGGGGTTCACCCCAAGAATTAACATCATCTCCTGCTCGCCCGAATGGTTAGTTTGGGACCCGACCCGTGCCAGGGTGGCCCAACGCGATACCATCACGCTTAAGGCCTACCTATGCCTGCCCCAGTAAACACACCACTCTGCAAACATATATTTTTCTCTTTTTTCTTTATGCATAAACATATATCTTTTTTCTCTTGTTATCGAAGAAAAAAGGCACAAAGTTGTTCTTCCACAGAAATATTCAAAATGTGTATTACATGCCAATTAAAATATATCATTGATTTAAATATAGTTTCTAAATGCCTTTTTTGACATGTTACAAGCTGGAATGGACGACTCAACCTTTAGGAGTCAGTGAAAGTTTTTTGTTTCTGAGCCGCACACATTGTATTAACTAATAAAGCATTGCACATATACATGACAAGTGTCTAGAAAACTTTGCAAAAAGGACCTCACATAAAAGAATATTAGAGATAAGCCCACCGGAGTCCCTGCAAACAAACAAGTTGGAATTGTCATCGAGCGCCAGCGCCGCCGAGATGCACAACGAGGAAAAAGGAGGAGCAATAACAAACCAAAATCCTGGCTAGCGCCATATGTAGCCTTGTTGACATTGTGAACGGGGGAGACCAGACCTGTAGAATAGGTGCTTGACGATGTGGCATGTCAATCGAGGACGTTCCCCACGCCGACCTGGATGCAGACAGACGTATCCCAACGCTGTTGTCGGGGAAGAACGCCAAATACGTCGACATTGGGCCACCAACCTTGTGCTGGCACCAATTTGTCCCATTTGCCGGCGCCGTCAAGAGAGAGAACAACCGCCAGACATAGGAAATGTAAGGTCTGCCACTCCAAATGAACGATAAGCAGACGAGGCCATCATTTTAGCAACGCCACCGAAGAAAACGCCACTGTGGTGAGGAAGAGCCCGAGGCCACCTCATTTGACCCAACATCAATCTCATCAAACTAGTCTCGCTTTTTTTTTGCAGGGAAACTAGTGTTATTAGACGAAGATGAAACCCTGTGAGAGTCTCTTGCCCTAACACATGGGATACGAGGGAATCCCAAGGCAAGCGAGCATCTGAAACACTGTTGGCCCAGCTCAAAATCGCCATTTTCGCTGGAAATTCGTAGGGGCACACGAGCGCAAAGGCACTCATCTGCCAAGCCTGCTGCCCGTTTGATTTGCCTCGCGATTTGCGTAGTAGTTGAATGTCGCACGAGGGCACACTAAGCTTTAAGTGAAACTTCTGGCTTTTGCATTTAAAATTGTAAAGTTTCAACCAGTTTCCCGGATATAATTTTATGCAAAAAATATTGTGTCGGTCGTAGACACAAAATAATTGATTTTTATTGCTCGCTCATACTAAGTTTCAACATTGAAACTTAGCACATTTTTTAGAAGTCGTCAAAATATATTCAAAATCAATCATATCTAAAAGTGCTGGTCACGAGAAATACGAATATGAAAACATAACTTAATTTGGATTTTTTTGTTTAGAAGATATAAAACTTTAAAAATCAGAAGCCAAAATAAAAGGCCGGCACTAGGACTTGAGTGCCCTGCACTTGTCGTGCCCTAAATTCTTGTCCCATTTTCGCGAAGTGTTCCTTTTATTTATTACCGATACAGATATTAACTCATACTCCCTCCGTAGTGATCTAAGTGCTCTTATATATCTTTACAGAGGAAGTATTTTTGTGTAATTGTGTGGTACTTCTGTTTGGTGCTGTGTCTCAAGAGGTCGTAGGCTGCATTCAATCACCATGCGCGCCTCCGGATTTCGTCCATGGCGTCAAGGTGACAGCTCGTTGACGGCACGCTGCGGCGCGCCTTCTCCACCTCGCAGCAGCTGCACGGCGGGCTCACCACCGGTGGCACGAGCTCGAGGTAGCCCTTACGTGCGACAATGACGGAGTAGACCATCTCGGCGTTCTCGGGATGGTGCACGGCCAACACCTGGAACCCGCCCCGCCTGACCTCCGCGGGCTCCACGACGGGGCACAGGAAGCCACGGGCCCCGTGCGCGCTCCGCACAACGAGGGCGGCGCCGGCGGCCATGTGCCGGCCGAGGTGCGCTATCACGCGGGCCTTCTCCTCCGGCGCCACGCCGACGGGCGCCGCCAGGAAGACCACGTCGTATGCGGCGAGCTCGTGCGTGAGGCCCTCGACGTCCGCCGTGCGGAACGACATGCGCGCGGCCACGTTGCCGGCGTCGTTCCCGCGGAGGAGCAGCCTCCGCGCGCGCTCGTTGGCGGCGCCGCACCGGTCGAAGCAGTCGACGGCCGCGTCGGGCATGTGGCGCGCGGCGAGCAGGAGCGCGCTGAGCGGCAGGGATCCCGAGCCGAGGAACGCGACGCGCGCGGGCACGGCGAGGTGGTCGGGCGCGTGGCGGGACAGCAGCGCGTGCTCCAGCTCGCCCAGCCGGACGTAGTTGTCGTGGTAGGGGAAGAGCCTGAGGTGGTCGAGCGGGGCGTCGAGGGCGGCCAGCGCGTCGGAGCAGCGCGCCTCGAGGCGCGCCTCGGCGTCGGCGCAGAGGCGGACGAGGTCGGCCCGCATCCTCCGGGCCCTCGGGCCCAGCGTGGCCACGTCGACGGCGGCGCTCGGCGGGGCGCACGCGGCCACGAGGGCGGTGAAGAGCGCGTCCGCCTCGGGAGACGGGCTCAGGGACGGTAGCTTGGAGATGGCGGCGTGCAGGCCGGCGATCTTCTTCACCAGCGCAGCCGCCTCCTTGTTCTCGCCGCCCATCTGATCGTTGTACGTGTCAGGAAAGACCGGCGTAGCTGCTGATGTCTGGACTCTGGAGCTCCGGACAATGGCGGGTTTGATGACCTCTGGACTTGACCGGTGATGGAAGTGATATATATAAGCTGGGTGGCACTGCACTGCAGCTCGATCGTGGCTCGCTTCACGCGTGCCATGCCCAAGGCCAGTTTCATGCCTGTGTTACGACTGGCACCTACGTTGGCTACGTACGTATCAGGCCAAAATTCAAAATTATGGTGGCACTTTTGAGCCCTCATGTGTGAAAGTTGAGTTTATTATTTCCGCCGAGATATTGCATCCAACACTTTCGGTGGAGCTTGTGTTGTGCGAAACCATCCGGGTCCAAGTATCTCCTGCTTCCTGCGCAGAGACGCTGTCATTTTTATTCACGGCGAGTTGCGACGGAATGCATATTATCATGGTGTCCAATAGGGCAAGGAAGATGAAGATCAAGGATAACCAAATGCTCAGAAACAATGACGAACGAAATGAGAGCCCAAGAACAGAAATTTGTATCAATACACGGGGTGTATCACAACTGTTAAATATCCACCTCAATAACCATTTTTCGCAACCAAGCGGACAGCTTGGTAAGCTACCAACAAAAAATTGCAATAAAAAAATAACCATTTTTGGCCCCAAAGAAATAACCATTTGAATCGCTACAGTGTCAGTGACCAAAAAAGGACTACAAACTCATGTGTGTAGTTTAACTCAGTTTCTTGCTCTCCTTTTTGTTGAAATGACTGAAACAAGAATTACATGTCGCATGAATATGTGATGGGAGGTGATTGTCCGTATAGCTTCGGGTTTTTTCTATTGGAGACCATAAGTGGATTGAAATCAGCTCATGGCAAGTCGCCAACTTCTCCAACTTTATAAACTATGCAACTGTTCTCTTTTTGCGAAAGAAATATGCAAGTGTTTTGACTCCACAAAATTTCATCGGTCCAATAAAATATAGCAACTTGATCGGTGATTCTATTGGCTCGGGCTTGGGGAACTCAGGGAAGATGGAAAAGCAACCGAATTTTTGGACTGCCTGTTATAAAGCCCCCCCCCCCCCCCCCCCCCCCCCAAAAAAAAAGCATATACTAGATTATTCATTGAATTGTGTCAATCCCAGTTTAGCTCATATGTATAAAATTGTAGGACACACCCAGGGCCGGTCCTGAGATTTTGGGGGCCCGGGGCGAAACTAAAACTCGGGGCCCTTAGTTATAACCATGATAAAAATAATAATCAATATCTCTACGATGTTTACCCTCCCACATTTTCGATCATCCTGTCTGCATGTCACACATGCAATGTTGGTTACACTGTATTGCAAAAAGACCCCAACTACTCCGCTCCATGTTTGTAGAAAACCCCTTAGTCCCCCTAATGCAGCCCCAACCCTTCGCCACAGCATCCATACAAATAGAGGGCATATACTTGGGTGAAATCTAACATATTTAGTGATATATAAATAGGTTTGTATTTTTTTTCATGTTTCCGAATAAGGATCAGTCATTTTGGATCTGTTGCCAGGCACTGGCACTATATATATTTAAATCCATCCAAAAACAATATTCATATGAAATAGTTTACACGCTCAAATACACAATGTTACCATATGGCCTGTGTAGTAAGCAACCAAGAAACAAACAATACGCAATGGTGAAAATAAAAGAATACATCATAAGTTGAACAGTGAAAAAGCTATGCGCCATATAGGTAGAGATAAATTACTTAATTATCTTTTTTTGAGACAAATTACTTATAATTCTCTAATAGGGGAATAGCAATATGGAATACCTCAGATCAATTGGATCGGCCTTGGTGATGGCCTGATCGAGTGCTCAGCGATGATGCGATGTTGATTGGCAGAGCGTGATTGTACTTGGTTTAGTCAGTATGTCTACCGTCGGCAATGAGGGATGACACCTGGAGCGGAGATTGGAGGGCATGGTACGCCGGCCGGTGAAATGGCGACTCATGATAAAAACCAGGGCTGGGACAGGATCGTGATCCTCATGAAGACGCGAATCGCGACCAGATCTTGCCATCTCAGAAGATCATTTAATTATTCAATAAATCTCGGAAGGGAATTTAATTTTTCAATAAATCTCGGAAGGAAATTAGGAAACCTAACAACCAGGCGTTGAAGGCTACAACTACGAGCTACACTGGACGATGGAACGCAAGCCGCTGCATGTGTGTGCAAACCTAGCCCAAGGCCAAGTGGGGGCCCCTGCATCTGGGGGGCCCGGGGCGGCCGCCCCCCCGCCCCCCCCCCCCCCTCAGGGCCGGCCCTGGACACACCGGGCATCCATGGGCTTTTCATTGAGCCCGAGAACTTCAGTATGCTACCGAGGGGGATGAAAGTGATACGATTGAGATGTTGTGGCTTTCGCACCGAGGAAGCAAAAGTCTTTGGGCAGCATTCAGTCTCCGGATGACTTTTTTTGTACATCATTGTAGAGGGAGATGTGGGCAACATTTTCCAGGCATGTGAAGAAGTCCTGGGCAAAGTAGTTTTCATCGAGATTGAGTGCTGGAGGATAGACATGCCATGAAAGGAAGGGAGTGGACCCAAGAGCGAGTTGTTCCTAATGTTGATGTTCTTGACATATTGGACACTGGAGATGCTTGGAGATAGGCAGCCCAAAAGGCCTGCAGATTGGAGGTTTATGCTTACAACATGCCTAATTGGACACGGGTTATATTATAGCGCCACATTCACTCGTTGTCTCCCCATGTTAGAGCAACTAGGAATACTAGTGAGGGAAGGGTGATGACGTCGACGTGCCTTCGACTTGCTCATGTGTTTGTAGTCGTCATCAAGTGGTCTATGAACACTGATGTACTTACTTTGTTCCTTTATGTAAGGTGTATTTTTTTGGCATGGTGACCAAGGCACCAAATTTTATAAAATTTAGGATGAAATTGTCCTTCGCTAATTTGTTGGTTAGCGACAAGTAAATCAATTAGGTCAGGAAAGGAAGTGATATATGCAATCAGGAGAGAGATACTTGTTTTTCTGGAGGGCTAAAAAAGGAATTATGAGAAATTGGAAGAAATGTTCCTTACATTGTAGAATTTTATCAGAAAACAAATACACCTTATATAAAGAACAGAAGGAGTAATTTCCATTACTTCTTCTGTTCTTTGTATTGTCATGATGTTTGATGAATAAATCGAGAATTTCCTTGCAAAAAATACTATAAAATCTAGCCGATAGACATGCATAGTGGCAAGAGTGACTTTGGCTTGATTGTTCACGGGAGATAGCATGGATGGATTGATCATCACCACTCAACTCGGGCCATGCCTTTCTACAGACCAGACATATTGAGTTCTTCTTTGGTCAAGTGGAAATTGTGGCGACAATAAGGCAGAACACATGGATAGTAGTTATTCTAGCATCTACAAGTCAAACAGACACCTGCCATAGAGGACACAAACGGTTTATAATATATGTAGGTTTTTCTATAATCAAAGTATAACCACTGAAGAACATCAACACAAAACATAAGCCAAGCTCTTTATATGTGATTGCCAGAAAACAGATTATTGTCATGAAAACTAAATTATATCGAGCTTTGATGGGGATTAAACTTAAGCATTCATTTGAGTTGGGATTAAGGAATGTTTTCCAAATAATTCCACAAATTACTTTCAAAGTTGTACTAGAGATGCATGGACAAAAAAGTCATGATAAAAATTTGGTTTTCAAACTACAAAGTCACCTAGCCGAATAGTCCCCTGAAGGGCTGAACTTTGAATTTCATCCCTCTTTCACCCTATTGTCATGTTTCATTTTCATTAAAAACAAAAAACGGAATGCATGTTGATAAGAATATGGTGATTGAATATCAGTGGCTAACGAGATGTTTTATTAGTGTTGTCGTTACATTCCTCAAAATATTTTTATTATCCAATGCATGGAAAATTCTCTGATTCTACTGTGCATGGAAAATGAGGTTCTGACAAGGCCTAAAAAGGTATAAATGAGAATGAAGATGTAATTACTATCAAAAGGCTCAGTGATGATTATGAACAAGGTAACGAGGAGCTTACAAATGAAGTAAATTTTATTGCCAAATTGTAGCACCAGAGTCGTGTTAGAATTCGTCGTCCTTGCATTCATGAATGGATAAGCTTATCATATATGAATACTTACCTAACAACAACTTGTGCCTTCCTTTTTGTATGTTATGTTCGCTTATCACTTGAACTTCTTAGATTGGCAATTGATATTATTTATAACAAACTAATGCTTGTTGACATTTCAAGATGCTGCACCAAAAATCATAGTTTGATTTGCCAACTAGATTCAAAATAATATAGGGAGTCGCGAGAGGATTTATGTATCTCCACCAATATTAAAGTTTCAAGGTAATTCATAGAGATCTCAAAGCAGGCAACATCTTGTTGTACGCATGAATGAATCCCAAAATACCAGATGTCGGCATGGCAAGGATCTTTGGTGGAAACTAGAACAAGCAAAAATGAATCGTGTTGCTGGACCCCTGAATTCAAGGATATTGCCGGATTTGTTACTAACTGATAGAAACCCCTTAATACAACGTTCGTTTTTCGCCATGCAGTACGAATTGCATGGCTGCATGCAGCCTTTGTGAACAAACAAACTTTGAAGAGCCGTTTCACCTAATCGTTTCTTTCTAATTGTTAGCTAGAATACATGGATGTATTGTCATCCAGAAGTCTTATTAAGAGAAAAAATGGAACCGCATGCAATATACAAAATCCATCAGCGAGGACTGTATCATTTAGCGAGCTAAAAACTTGAGGAATATGCCTTCCTCCACTAGCAGGTTTCTTTGGAAAACTCTATCTATTCTAGTGTGGATGGCAAGCGGGCCTATATTTTTTGGTTTCAATAGGACTCCTTACAAGCGTTCTTTTTATCGGATAGCCCAAAATGTCAATAGTTAGCTCTAGGTATTGCAGTCAAAAAACAAAGATGAAGGCGTGTAGGTGCACTATTACGCGGAAGGGGTTGCAATTTTTCTTGCTAGTTAGTCCCTTTTGGCTACGATGGAACCTAGATCAACGGGTCATTGGGTCAAGAGAAGTTTCGATTGGACATTGTAGGTAACTACTTATGCAACCCTTGCTCTATGGTTTTCATGGTGTAGTTTAACTCAATTTCTTTCTCCAATTTTTGTTGAAACAACTGAGATAACAAATTACATGTCGCATGAATATGTGGTGGAAGGTGAATTATCCGTAAAGCGGACATCTATAGCTTCAGGGTCTTTCTGTTGGAGATCATAAGTTTGAAGATCGGCTCATTGCAAGTCACCATCTTCTCCAACCTTATAAACTATGTAATTATTTTGAATCCACAAACTTTCATTAGTCCAATATAAAATATAGCAACTTCATCAGTGATTCTATTTGCTCAGGCTTGGGAACTTTGGGAAGATGGAAAATCAACCAAATTTGTGGGCCGCTTGTTATAATATATTCAATATGGATTCCTCAAAAAAAAATCTTTAATATGGGATCAAGTTATGTTTGAGATCTCTGTGAATTATGTTTAATATGGGATCCTACGAGAAAAAGACGAGGTGGGGGTGGGGGCCTTGGTCCCCTCCCCTCAAAAGCATACACTAGGTTATTAGTTCAATTATGTCAATCCCACTTTAGCCCATACATGTGTGGCTCCCTGTCATTACAATGTGCCCGGGATCAGGCCATTAGAGGTATTTGTAGGACAACGTCCAGCCTCTGGATGACATGTTTGATATATTGTTCCAAAGGGAGATGTGGACAACGTTTTCCAGGCATGTGAAGAAGTGCTGGGCAATTGAGCCAAAGTATTTTTCGTCGAGGTTGACGTGTTGTAGGCTGGACCTGCCATGGAAGGGAGTGGACAAGAGAGGGAGTTCTTCGTAAGTTTGATGCTCTGCAGATATTGGAGGCTGGAGGTGCTTGGAGGTAGGTAGACCACAAGCTCTGTAGATTGGAGATTGATGCTTACAACATGCCCAGCAGGGTTGCAAGTGACCCCTGTCACCCTAGGAGCGTGGTGGGGTCAGTGTTGTATGGTCGGAACACAACCTATCGATTGGTCATTGATCTTCGGATTTCCTCGAGCACCGTCGGGTTATTTGGCTGATGGTGGCACCAACGTGAGGCATGGCGGACGAGAGGAGGACGAAAGTGTTGTGCCCTTGCATCTCCAATAGCATGGACATGGGACCATGGGAGGAAGGTGGAGGAGGACATCAGGAGGATGATGGACGATGAGGATAGCGGGAACAAGATTGGCAAGGAGAGGAAGAAAAAAATCACAGGAGGTCTTACATCAACAACTCATTCCTTTTGGTGGTTAATACCCATCCAAATTTGGCGCTCGTCAGATTAACTCGAAGTGCGTGGAAGTCAGATTAATACCTTTTGTCTTAATCCCACAAATAAATGATGTATCCAATTAAATTCCAAAAGCTGTCGTGAATCACAATGAGGCATCCTCCGCTAACTAGATTTTACCTTTATATGTCGAAAATTTAGAGGCTAGGGTGCTCCTTGGCGCGGCTGCTGATCCATACATTTTCTCTCTCTTACAAACAATTACAAAAACGGTAAATAAATGGCACATACACAAACATTCAATTGGTAACTCTTATTCATTATGTGATGGTAGACGGCCCTTAAACTGCAATACTGTCCACACCACAAATTGCTAATGTTCTTTGACAAAATTGAGATGGTAAGGTTTTTATGCTCACTTAGAAAACGAATGACTACCCCTGGAAACAAAATGTTGATAATCATCATTAGCTTCAATGTTTCTCTTTGCCCTGGACTTGTCTTCAATCAACCCTAGGAAGAAACGAAAAAGATTATTTGCATAGGCTGTGGCTAGGTCTCAATCAAGATTTATCCAAGTCTCAGTCAAGTGCCATAGTATATAAGAAGAAAAACTGAAAAACTAAAAAGAAAAAAATTGCATGGGTCTTCATGCAATGCAAGATTAAACGAATATAGCATCGAAGTCTCAGTCGACTAGGACTTAGCAATATTGATTTGAATATATCATATATGAAGAGTGACCGCACTAACTCAGTTTTTTTCTGTTTTTTTACTTCCTGACAATGTAGGTGGCAAAGTAGAGATTGATCAGTGTACTTGCACCAGTTTGGATTAATCAACTCGTAAAATGTTTGAAGTTGCAAGTGCAGCGAATAAATAAGTTACATGCATGATGCATGTGTGCATGAAGGAGAAATTGGTAGAATTCCAACCGCTTTCCCCGCCATTTTCCTCTCCTCTCCTCTCCTCTCCTCTGCTTTCCACAGCCCCGCGAGGAGGAGGGCCACACGCAGACCACGAGCACCACCAAATCCCAACGTACCAAAACAAGGAATCGATCACCCCGGCATGGCTCCGCTCCTGCGGCTGCTGGCCGGCGTGGCCGCGCTGCTACTCGCCGTGGGCGTGTCCCCGGCGAGCTCCGCCGTGGACCTCGGCGTGAACTGGGGATCGCAGTGCACGCACCAGCTGGACCCCTCCGAGGTGGTCAAGATGCTCAAGGCCAACGGGATCATGAAGGTGAAGCTGTTCGACGCAGACCCCTGGCCCGTCGGCGCGCTGCTCGACTCCGGCATCGAGGTCATGCTCGGCATCCCCAACGACATGCTGGAGGCCATGACCAGCTACGGCAACGCCGAGGACTGGGTGGCGGAGAACGCCACCAGCTACGGGGACAGGCTCGAGCTCCGCTACGTGGCCGTGGGGAACGAGCCCTTCCTCAAGAGCTACAACGGCAGCTTCATGGAGAACACCGTGCCGGCGCTCAAGAACATCCAGAAGGCGCTGGACGAGGCCGGGATCGGCGACAAGGTCAAGGCCACCGTGCCGCTCAACGCCGACGTCTACGTCGGCGACAAGCCGTCGGAGGGCAAGTTCCGGCCCGACATCGACGACGTCATGACCGACATGGTCAAGTTCATGCACGACCACGGCGCGCCCTTCGTCGTCAACATCTACCCCTTCCTCAGCCTCTACCAGAGCGACAACTTCCCCTTCGAGTTCGCCTTCTTCGACGGCGGCCGCAGCATCCAGGACAACGGCGGCGTCAGCTACTCCAACGTGTTCGACGCCAACTACGACACGCTGGTGAGCGCGCTCAAGAAGGCCGGCGTGCCCAGCCTCAAGGTCGTCGTCGGCGAGATCGGCTGGCCCACCGACGGCAACAAGAACGCCAACCCCAAGCTCGCGCGCCGCTTCTACGACGGCCTCCTCAAGAAGCTGGCCAAGAACGAGGGCACCCACCTCCGGCCGGGCAAGATGGACGTCTACCTCTTCGGCCTCTTCGACGAGGACATGAAGAGCATCGCGCCGGGCAACTTCGAGCGCCACTGGGGCATCCTCACCTACGACGGCAAGCCCAAGTTCAGCATGGACCTGTCGGGGCAAGGGAATGACAGGCGGCTCGCCGCCGTGTCCGGCGTGGAGTACCTGCCCAAGCAGTGGTGCGTGTTCGACGACGAGGCCGCCAAGGACGAGGACATGGACAAGCTGGGGGGGAACATCCAGTACGCCTGCGCCAGCGGCGACTGCACGGCGCTGGGCTACGGCTGCTCCTGCAACGGGCTCGACGAGATGAGCAACATCTCCTACGCATTCAACATGTACTTCCAGATGCAGGACCAGGACGTGCGCGCCTGCGACTTCGACGGCCTCGCCAAGATCTCCGACAAGAACGCCTCCACCAAGACCTGCCTCTTCCCGGTGCAGATCATCAGCGCCGCCACCGTCCCGGCACGCCGATGGCCCGCATCGTGGTTACTGCTGGCCATGTTGGTCGCGCATGCTCTCGTGTCATGAGTCATGACGACGGGTTCTATCATGTAGACATCGGAGGAGGAAATCGGATGATTAATTTGTTCCAGTATCTTTTTCCTTAGAAATATGGGTGAAGGTGTAGACATTCACATAATCGCATGGACGTCCCATGAGCAACTCCGACTCCAAGACCATGCAGAAAAGCTTGAAACAAATCGAGAAAAATGAAAGCGCTGGGATGCACGGAAACCCTGAACTTAAACCGAGGGCGAGGAGAATGCTTGCTCTCAACTGGGAAGTGCAATGCATGAATTAAATTGTGTAAACAATCGAAATATGAAAAACTTGAGTAACTAAATTTTGTAGCTTACAACCCAATGATGGTGAAGGAAAACATCTCCATCGCCAGTGAGCCCCCACCCAATGACGGCAGCATGCTTCAGGATCGACATGATGGCGACGCTACGCATGATCGACGCACCCGTCAGGAACTTGGTGAAGTTCACCCACCTGCATCCAGGGGCGAAATCACATAAAAAAGTGGCAACTTTACCATGTTAGAAGAAGCATTTGAGAATGTCAGGAAGGAAGATTTGTTCATCACAGATGGTCCACAACATACTAGCCACCGTTTGAAATCTAGATATGGTGTAAGAACTTTTGTTAGAAAACAATACAAGTACCATACGTAACGCATATCTTTTTGAGTAAAAATTGTTATGATTTACTCCCTCCGTCCCATAATGTAAGACATTTTTTGACACTACACTAGTGTTAAAAAACGTCTTATCTTATGGGACAGAGGGAGTATTAATTTTCACAAGCGTGATTCATAACAAAGCAACAGTACTGGCTACCAGTTGAGGCACGGAAGGTTCGTCACTTACCCATCACCCTCATTCGACATGATCGATGGAGAATCGGAGCCCAGGAAAAGCATGAGTGGCATCGCTAGTACGAGGTACTTACGTGAGAACTGCACAAAATGCCATGGTTCATTTACATCTGAAACCAAGTACGGAATAAAGGTTTGTCAATTGTAAACAAAAGTTTCGAACCTGTTAACATTGGCCACCAGTTGTTATACAGAGCGCAGGCCTGAAGCAGACAGGGTTACAGAGATCTAGGCAGCGTCGAAAAAGACCGGTATTGCCAGAGCGGCAATTCTTCCCCTATGAAACACATGTCCTTGTACTACGTGATAGTGCCGTCGTTTCCTTTGATGTTCTTCAGACACAGATGCTGGAATGAGTAAAAAGCGGACAATCAAAAACATTGCAGGCATAGTGAGTAAAAATACAGTATGATTATCGTGAACTAATGAATTGATAGCTCCATTTGACTGAATTGCAGTCATATAATGTTTGCTGAGTAGGCATAAACAACCTATCTAGAATAAATATTCTCTCCACCAGTCTAAATACTACATAGATTCTCAGTCCATGTTTTCAGCGTACCTTGGACCAATGAATTGTTAGGTAGCTCTTGGCACTTGATTGAAACTGTGTGCAGCAAAATAAAGGGAATACATCCAGAGGATTGAATTTTGTGATCAGCATAGCATACACTCTGGGTCACCATACTGTCTGTGATTGACTAGCAGGATCGCTTGCAAAAGAAATAGATTCAAAATATTTGTCCCCAAGTCTGGTAACCGGAGACCTACATCATATCCATGAATTCAATCGTAATTCTGGTAACCAGAGACCTATACCTGCTTCCATTTAGTATTTTACACCCTAAAAAACAGCAAATATAAAGTGCAAATCTCAGCAGCAGCGCGACAAAGAGAAACATCTTCATCCTTTGGTTCAAGCAACTTCGACAGGGGTGCCTGTCTGTATTTTTAGGGTGTGGTTTTAGTTTAGTATACACATACATCTGGAAACCGATCCTAGCCACAAGACAGAATTTATAGTTCTGGAATCAACCAGCGCGATCCTGGAACAACCAACACTAGACAGGGTCTCTGAAACATCATCTTGGCAGTTCAGGCCTGCCGCTGAGTTGAGGAAATGAGCATAAAGCGCGCGAGGAGGACCACGGTGACAGACACTATAACAACATGCTCCGACTGCATCCAAGCAAGACATACATACAGCTGTTTACATGTAAGGTCATATATATGAACAGGACACGGGGAGGCGCATCCTGGGGTGGTGTGGTAGACAAAAACGCAGCAACTTCCTTCCTGGTGCGATCCAGGGACACAGAGCCAGCTCAAAATGGAAGCCTGAACAGAAAACAGAGGAAACAATGAGAACATGAGAACCCAGGTTGGAAGAAGCAGTAGATAGATGCAGAGGAAACTGTATGAGACTATGAGAGGTTATTCACTGATTGGAAGGTCATTGGACCAGCATGCCACTTGATCTAGTCATGGGAATATTGGAAGGATAGTTTGCTATTAACATGAAACTCAACACAAGGTTTAACTTTGTTGGTTCATAGGGTAGCGTAGCAATTGACCATTTACTCGATCTACAGGCAACAAAATAGCAACTCGCTAAAACTGCCCCAAACCAATCCTATTACGAAGACGAAATGGATAGACACTTGCAAAGTCTTCCTGCCTTCGGTGCTGCCTGCCTTTAGTTTGCATCTGCTAGTGTGACCAATCAAACATTTGATCCTTACTTCATACTTTCTATTATTATGACATTGTGGTGCCAGTGCCACGGATTGAAATGCATACTATTATGGTGGGTGTAGAAATGGTGAAAAACTAGTACTGAATGCTGCTTCAAACTAGGTCGGTCGGAACTATACATATCCGAGCACACTATGTACATACATATGCTGACTATGAAAGACATAATCATGAAGACTGGTTTGGTTACTTACAGTCGAACAGCAGAAGAAAGTTCTATTGGATGTCAATTTGCTCGGAAGGCACTCCATGGGCACAGAGGATCTTTAGGATACGGTCAACTATAACATCTTCCTTTGTTGAGCTGCGTATGATTTTGACTACCTTGAGATGCTTCGATAGTGGTGATTGTTCCTTTGGGTCATAGATTCCATATGTTTCCATCACATGCCATTTCTGTAGCAAACAGAAATATTTTCCTGAAGTCAGCAGGAGGTACATGGCGGCTTCAAAGAAAAAACCTATCAAACTTTGAGAATATATACCTCGTGAGTTTGAAAATCAAGCAGAAGTGTCAGCGTCTCTAGAATTGGTGAGTGCTGGAGGAAGTAAACCAATCCAGTGAAATAATCAGCCACACACCATTTGTTCAGCAACAAGCATTTGAGCTTGCTAAACATGGGGCACCATTTCAAATCCATTCTGAAAATAGATAACTGGACAGAATGAAGGGGGTTAAAAACAAAACAAGTACACGATGCTTTTTGAGATACAGAAGTACATGCTTTGGAAACTTTCTGGTGGTTCTTATTTTTCATAGATATTAAGTTAATTAAGTGTTACCAGATAATGAGATCTATATCCGAAGTTGTACTTTGCCAGTTTCTGGTCTACTCAGAAATATTGCTCACAAATTAATCTCAATCCTACATGTTCTAATAGTATACATATGACTAAAGTATCAAGTAGAGGTATGCATATTGCCAGACGAGTACATAGAAACATCAAGATTCAAACATGTGAAACGGTGAAAACAACAATGCACATAATGATCTTGTTCAATATGCTTGTACTGACAGATAACTGGATACAGATGACAAACAGCAACGGGAATTAGCAAAAATGGGAGCATACCTCATCATCAGTTGTTAACTCCAAATTTGTAGCAGCAGACAAGCCTTCCAAAACCACAGGAAATCTTGCTTGCCTATCGCATCCTTCACATGGTACATCAAAACAGTAATGATACTGCTGATCAAAGGATTCAACAGATGCTGTTACCAGCAACGGCATGCTATCAAGCAACGGAGTCAGACCCTGGCATGGAGCTAGTTTCAAGCTGATGAGATTTGGGGCAGAAATACGACGGCGGGTTTTATCATCAAAACACCCCCCTTTGATGGTAAGATGTCGTACTGACTGGCACAAGATGCTCGCAAGGATGTTACAGCCTTTCATTTCTAACACATCTAGCACCCGACAGCCCCTGAAATTCAGAGAGCCTTTGAACTGCATGAAACAAAGCTCTACCCTCTTCAGGTGCGACGAGACGAGGACCAGGTTGGTCGTCAACGAACCAGCAACAACTCGCAGCGTCCGAACGTCATGCGAGAAGGCGTACCGGAGCCACGGCTTGATGCGTGTGAACGCCTCCTCGCAGTGAAAGGTGTCGTATTCGGAACAGATGTCACATAGGTTCAGAGGTGTCGGGTGGCGGCGCAGCAGCAGCTCGTCGACGAACTTGCTCCTGGGCCCGCCGTCGCCCCGCGGGCCGTCCTCGAGGCGCAGGGCGGGAACGGACCTCCAGAGCGAGCGCCAGCGCCGGGCGAGCACGCACGTGCGCACGGAGTCGCGCGAGGGCAGGAACGACATCAGGTACGTCAGCAGGTCGTCCGGGAGGTCCCCGATGCGGTGCTCTCCGACGGCAGCCGTGCTCCCCACCTCGTTCAGCCTCCTGGACATTTCGTCGAACAGGTTGCCTGCGCCCAAGCTGCAGAGTTCAGCTGACGTTCAGGGAAGGGAGCGGGTGCAAACGGCACACCGGAGAAGATGTACTGTACAAGAATATCTATCACCGGATGGGCTCACCTCGCGCCGCCGCAAGAAGCCCAGCGTGACGGAGTCAACTAGGCGAGGGAGAGCAGAAGTGGGAGCGCGATTCTTTGGGATTCTTGGGGTAGGGAGACTTGGGGGTGGCCCGCAGTGAGTTCCGAGGGGGGGTTGGGGGCGATCCGCGGCGAGCTCCGGTGTCACGGCGGTGAGGCAGCCCGGCCGGACCGACGATGAGGCGAGCTCGTTGGGCGAAGGATTCGGCGCTGCAGGCGCACAGTTGTTTTTTTAGGACGCAGGCGTGCAAAACTGCAAATGCTAAAGGGTATCGCTTTTTCCTTTAAAAAAAAAGAAGATCATGTGGCTCCAAGGGCACACATGCCTACTGGCATCAAATACTCTCTCCGTCCGAAAATACTTGCCCGAAGAACGAATGTATCTAGATGTATTTTAATTCTACATACATCCATTTATATTCATTTCTACGACAAATATTTCCGAATGAAGGTGAGTAATAAATAAAAAATATAAACTTAGCTAACCTATCAGCTCATAGTTTCTACATCTAGACTCGCAAATAAACCGCCACTCTTCAAAATTGTACTCAGTGAGGTTCGCCTCTTTGATCACCACCGCATTAGCTCCTCCAAACATTGGCTTTTATATCTTTGATGATCAAACTATTGTCTCGAAAAATAAGAATATGTGTTGCCATAGTCAGTTGCTAAAGGCTGAACTTCTCTGCATGCTAAAGCTTCAAAGACGGCCACATCGGTGACACCATTAAGAGTAATAGATGAGATCAGAGATCTCATGTATGTTTTGTTTTGATCCTGACACACAGCAGTAGCAACTCCTCGTCCGCCCTGAAAATTTGACTACACCATCTGCATTAATTTTTAGGAAGCCGAGCGGCGGAGGGGACCAAGGTAATCGCCCTGTCGCACGGGCACTTGCAGCAGAATTCGGTTTTCGTTTCGAGAGTTGGCCAAGGTTACTGATGAAACTTTGGATAAACATATAGGTAGACATGGGCGGCTGGAAATGTACAAAAATCATTTTCATATACATGTTGACCTTTTTTAATACACGTTGAACATTTTTCGTATATAGGTTGAACATTTTTAAGATACACGTTGAACATTTTTTTAAAACACACGATGAATGTTTATATGAGGACATGTTGAACATTTTTTGTCAAATGCACATTGATTTTTTTTCCTAATACAGAGTGAACATTTTTAAACACAAGTTTAATATTTTCCACAAATTCGTACATTTTTTTACAAATGAGCGAACAATTTCCTAAGGGGTTATGAGCATTTTTTTTAAATGGCACAAGCATTTTAGACATGTTATAAAAAATTCAAAAATATGTGCCAACAATTTTATATTTGATGACTATTTCTTAAAATGTCATGGACATATTTTAAATGTGTGAACATTGTTTTAATGTTATAAACAAATTTTCTTGGTACGAAGAGTGTTTACAAATTATGCGAACATTTCTTACATTTTCATGAACATATGTTTAAACATGTGGACATTTATAAATGATGCGAACATTTTTTGAATGGTACGAACAATTGCGCTAACAAACTTTTACATCTCATAAAAAAAGTGTGCTTAAATAATGTATGTAATGTAGTTTTTTGAAATATATATTTACAATATTTCGAAATGGAAACAAAAGTAAAGAACGGGGAAATAATCAAATGAACTAACAATAGACCCTCCTTGAGGCAAGGCGGGTGTTTGTATCGCAATAAGCCAGACACAGAAACGACCCTGCAGGGGGCGCCTTTGTTCGTCTCTCTTGCTTTGATCGATCGGTTGGTCGGGCCGAGACCGACTAGCACGTGCCAAAACGATAAGGCAAGGTTTTTCCTTAAACCGAGGCAATGCCAGAAGAGATGTGGATTACTCCCAAAGCATGAACCCTATAGTTTGTAAAGTTCGACTTAGGATAAAGCTGATATAAATGAAAACAGAAGAGGTATACTTGATTTGGTGTCGATAGTTCGTGCTTCTCTTGTCATATCTACTTCCTCCGTTCCAAATTACTCGCCACAGAAATGGATGCATCTAGAACTAAAATACATCTAGATACATCCATACCTGTGACAAGTAATTCGGAACGGAGAGAGTATATCCATCGTCTTCTGTGACAGTGTGATAGTTGAAGGTATGCATACAAACCCAGTGTTTCACACCATGACAGAAGATATGCACAATCCACAGGCAAACAAATTCGTCAAAGTATCAGTTTCTGTTTTCACGAGGCACGCGTACATGATATTCTCATCAGAGAGCAATTCACAGTGGTATCTTTCGCCGTTTTGCTATCCTGGTGTGGTGTCAAGCAAGAACACCCAAAAAAGAACCGGAAAAGGGCGACGACACTTCATTCAGACATCATGTCCACTACTACACCGAACCGCCGACTCCAACAGGTCCATCAAAGTGTATATCTGAAGCTGGGCTCAGGACTCCTGCTGCACCTGAGGAGTCTGGAGGAACAGGAACTGCATAAAAAAGGTACGCATGTTAACATTTAAGTAAAAAGTGACCGGTGTGCATAAATAGTTGTTTGTGTTGATGATCTGGGCCAGGTGTGTGTTACCTCGAACGACTTCCCTGATCTCTCGTACTCGAGCATGCTGAGGGCTACTTCACAGCTTTGGGAGACGATGGGCTCGGGGTCCTTGGAAAATTCCTCCAGAAGCGCAATGCTTTCTTGATCTAACAGCAACAACATCACCAGAGTGTCAGGAAACTCTGAAACATATGTGGATCGACTGGAGAAGTGCCAGAGTTCTGGCAAGTCATGTGATGTTAGTTACCCGCAATTGAACCAAGGGCCTCAGCAGCTTCATGTCTGACCATCGGGTGCTCATTGACGTTCTTCAGCACACCAGAAAGTGCATCTGAAGCAGCCTTATTTTGCAGCTGACCTAATACATAAGCGACCTGCAGAATAGTAGAAGAAAACATATTATGCTGCAGAAAACACTAGGCACTAAAACAGCAAGAATATTATAAAATGGTTATGTGACAGAGAATAATTTATCAGTAATCCTAGTTATCAGAAATGCAAGAAGATGCAGGCCGAATACTTGTTTTGGTTTATTCATCTCTGTTCTTTAGCATGACAATTGGCTTTATTAATTTAAATGAAGATACCATCTTTCATAATTTATGCTTGTGGTAAAACAGCAAACAGAAAATCGTAAAAGTTCAAGCAAACCTCGTGGCGCAGAAGAGCACTTTTCACACCTAGAGATTCAATGATAGCAGAAACAGCATAATCTCCGCCATCATTCCTAAGCGCAAAAAGAGCTGCATAACGTTCATACATCTTTTCTTGCTCGTTGAGGAGAAGCTCCCTGAAAAGTATCCACCATGCTAGTAATATCAAGATGATGCATACTAGAGACAGAAAAAACATTTAGAACTGTCTTGAAAGAGACACCTTAGTTGTTCTACTGAAAGTCCTTGCTTGGCAGGCAGTGCTGGATCAACTGATAGATAAGGCGAAATTGTTGTGCTTTCAGCGCCACTAGCATTCTTCTGCCCTTCTATCCGTCTAAGAGCCAACTCGCATGTTTCTTGCACCTCCACGGCAGGATCAGCTGCTAAACTCTCTTTCAACAGGGAAATGCTCTTTTCCAAGCCAATAGCTCCCAGGGCTTCAGCAGCCTGATCAATAAACATATAAAGCTTCTCAAATGGATAGCAAGGTACTAGAAAGGGCAGATAACATCAACTTCTGCGATGGTGAAGTACCTCGTGGCGGACAATTGGATGCAGTGAAAGATCCTTGAGAACTCCCTCTAATGCAGGGATAGCTTCAACATCCTGCATTTGTCCAAGCGCAAATGCAGCCTCATGGGCAAGCAAGTTAGAGGGATCCCTTGCAGCTGAGCATTCAAGAAAATACATCAGATTTTCTAAACCATTTCTTTCGGGCACATAATTTTCAGTAATAGAGTAAACAAAAACCAGTAGAATTTTAGAGCTAGGAGCTTCATCAGTAGGATCTGGTACTAACAGCAGATCTGAAGTAAAATACCAAATAATTTCAAAACTAAGCAAAGTGAACAAGGAAATCCTAATGGAATATCATCTAAAAGTGTTGGACACCAGAACTTTGAGCAATTCATCATGTATACATGTCGACAAATGAATAATCTGGAGACAGAGAAACAGAAAGAAAAAAGTGTTCGGCACCAGAACTTTGAGCAATTCATCATGTATACATGTCGACAGATGAATAATCTGGAAACAGAGAAACATACACAGGCAAGGGGACAGGCAACGATCCTAGGATCACTAGTGCATACAAGGTGCTAGCATCCCAACTTTCTTAGAGATATCCATCCGCACGAATCACTGGCACAAGCAGATAATAAACGCGCAGAACCACACCTGATTCCAGGCATACTGAGCAGGGCCAACCGAAACCAGCAACATTTAACAGTGTGAGAGGACTTTCATAAACTAAGTGGATACACCCGAAACTAAACTAAATGGATGTAAGGCGCCAAAACCGCCCAGCTAGACAACTGAAGCATCAGATTCCATGGAGGGCAATCCAAGCTCAACCTATTATCAGCACGGAATCAACTGCTTCAGGCTCTTGAGATCTATGGCTCAGTCAGGGGCGTAGAACTCAAGCTATTATAACAGATTAAAGCATCAAGAGCTGAGTATAGCTGCGATCTGCGCTCAATCAGGTCCGGGATCCCAATTAATATTCCTCTGTACTGGCAGCTGAAACTAAGCAAGCATCAAGAGCTGCTGCTACAGGAAGCATAACCTATGAAAGCCGCTACCCGCAGCATCAAATTAAAGCTGGAGTACTTATAATCGACGGGGAGGGGAGGCACCTTGGAGGAGCGCGTGGCGGGGGCCGTCGCCGCGGAGGTTGCGGAGGGAGAAGAGCGCGCGGAAGCGCTCCGCTATGGGCTGCGCCGCGTCCAGCAGCCGCTCGCACAGGAACCGCTCCGTCTCCGCCGACGACTCGAACCCCATCGACCCCTCAGCGCACGACCGTCGGCAACGCGCTCACGCTGCTGCTCACTCCCCCGGCGGCGGCGGCGGCAAGAGAAGAGAAGAGGAACTGGAAAGAAAGAAAGAGGGAAGAAGAATGTGCGCGTTAGCTCTACGCAGTCCCGCGCGATCCTGGCCGTCCGATCGGGGCGGGACACGTCACCGCCTCCATCCGGAGGCCGCCACGTGCGCCGAGCAACCTGCCGTCGCTGCCAGCGGGCCCCGCCTCGCCCGGCCCCGCGTGGCAGTTACGAGCTACCACTATACCGCCTCCCTCTTCCTCCTCCCCTCCCCCTGCCATTCCCCCACCTCCTCCCCGACGCCGACGCCGACGCCAGCCACCGATCCGGCGCGAAATCGAGAGGCACAGCCGCCGGAGATCCGCGGGTACCCCGAATCTACCTACCTCTGTGTTTTTTCCGGAATTTTCCCCTTTGTTTTCGGCGCCCCTGTGGCCGGGTCTCTGATCGCTGGCGGTGCTGGGTTCTTCTGCAGGGGGCCGTGGAGGGAGCCGAGCCGAGCCGCGACCATGAACGCGAGGGGGTAGGCTCTGCACTGCTTGGTCATTTCATTGCGCCCTTTCGAATTTTGGGGCGGCTGATTAGGGGCGGGGGTTAGGGTTCACGAGGGCGGGCGAGATTCGTCGCCGGGGACGGGCCTCGCTCCATTCGCTGCTGCCCGTGCCCTCGCAATGATTGTGAGATGCCGCGGCATGTGGAGTTCCCGTGCGATTAATGGGATTGGCAGTGTGATGCGTGCTGTCCGTTTGTGAACTAGGGAGATTTGGGTGATCTGTTACTCTAGTTATTATGTTGCTGAACCCCGTGTTATGGTTCAACGGTGTAGAGTTTCAATGAGTTGGTTAGGTTGCTGGGAATGGCGGTACGCTTTGGTGATACTCTTTCCAGCGGACTAGCTGCGATATTCATAAACAGGGGCCGTTTCTGACTGAGTGGCTCCGGTGGTCGCTTGCGTTCGTATTGTCATGATGCGGTGCTGTGATATGAATTCACGTGCGTGTTCTGAAATGGATGCACTGATGCTCTCCTAAGGACCTTACGATTAAGGTGATCCGTCAATGCATTCTTGTTGTCGAGTCTTGCCCTCTGTTTAAGAGTTTGCATTTCGGTAAATTGGTTAGGCCGCCGGGAATGGCAGTATGCTGTGGTGAATCAAATGGGGTTCCTGGCGATACTCTTGCTAGCTGGCTAGTTAGTACTGATACCTAAGTGTTCTAGTTAACCCTGTACTTATTTGTCTCTTAGAGGTGTCTGTAGCCTGCCTGATAACTTATTCTGAATAATTGGAACCAGATCTATGTGTTTTCGCTGATCGGCTTCGGTTATTGCCTTGACACATTTGTTTTGAATTTCAAAATGAATATGCTCAAAGTGTTGCGACTGGTTCCTCTGTTGAAGATCTGAATCCTTTTTTGTGATATAGAATTACTCAATCCTGCACGTGTTTTGTCAAAGAATTACTTAATCTTGCACAGGACAGTGCCAATTTTTTCCATTTCCACCAAATTTGCAATAGATGCTCCACTTCTTACACTGCCATGTGCCATCATCTCGCTGTTCGTTTGTCCACTCTAGTTGAACGGAGATGCATATCTGCTTAGTAGACAAGGTGACTTTCTGACATGGCATTGATCTTACCCTCCCATCAGATCAATGAACTAAGAACCTGGACTCTTGGAAGCTACTGTTTGAACATGATAGGCTATAGCGGAATAAATTGCAATATTATGTATTCTTGCATTTCATACTTATTACGAACTCTTATGATAGGGCATGAAGATAGCATGTTCTGTTAGTATGATAGACTCTCAGTCTGATAGCATGGATCTTGCTCTGTTTTTTTTTCTACTTGGGTAATAGGCATCCCAATGTTGATCCAACATGAATTTGAAGGCAGCTAAATGGAACAAATGAGCAAAATATTGAATGAAACATAGGATGTTGGGAGAGAAATTAAGGTGGGCCGATATTCTATTTAGCTGTGAAGACTGAACTTGGTGCCAAACATTGGCGGCGCGAAGTAAACGCAGCAGCCTGCCTGTTGTGGCACTATATATAGTAAATAACCTAACAAGAAATCTGCTAACACAAACAACTTCTATCAATTCCAAGTGCTTATAGCACATCTCATGTCTTGCACTCTGTCTCCGGGTGTAAGTTGTACTGTAACATCTATATCCTTTGACAGCTTTATGAGTAGACATCCTTATAAATAGGAACAAGGGCACATTGTGTTGTACATATTTTTAGTCTGACCATTATCAAAAGTTTGGTGATGGGTGCTCTGTCCTCACATTGATTTAACATACAGTTATGTAAAGTTTCTTTATCTGATTAAATGCCCTCCCCCTCAATACATTTGTTGTAGGTGATGATGTGTTCAGAATTTATTGACTTTCGAATTTAAAGGAAAAAATATAAACATTGGTCCTTTTCATATGCGAAGTAATTTAGTTTGCGTATGCATTTCTGTGTTTCTTTTGGACTTTATGTTTTCTGTGCACTTGTCAAATCTGTATGCATTCTTATATAACTATTCTCTGCACTTTTGATAGCTACCGAAGCACCAGAACTGCTCTTTTTGATGGCATTGAAGAAGGTGGAATCCGATCATCAGCTTATTCTTCACATGAGATAGATGAACATGAGAATGAGCGAGCTATGGATGGATTGCAAGATCGAGTCAGCATTCTCAAGAGGGTGAGTGCCACATAATAATTGAATATCTGAATGCTCTATCTTCGTTTTATGTAAAGAGTTGGTGTATTCACATATTGATTATGCTTGTTTATCTTTTAGTTGTATTGCTTAGCTAAGATCGTAAGAAGATATTTGTAGCACTTTCTAAAAAGGAACATCTTTTTCTCGCAAAACTAAGAGATAAACAACTTTAGGAATTGCAACTTTATAGACAATACTAATCTAGACTGGTATCCATGGTAACCATGTGCGTTCCTGGACCATTTAGTTTGAATAGCCAGTGAGGAATTAAGCATTGATTTTCGGCATGAGTTCCCCCCCTTAAAATTGCTAGATGAGAAGGAATCTTAAGTTAACGGCTTTTCTGAATTGTAATATACTATTTGGTTGAACTGATGCAATTTGACCAGCCTCCTCATATAATATGTATTGGATCAACTCCTTTTGAGTGTGGGGATACATTTGGCTCTGCTTTGTAACCTAGTGAATGAATGAGCTGTTGACGGAATCTTTTGTTGTTCGATGAGCTACTGGGAGTAGCCTGCAAAGTAAAAGGCGTGAGGAACGTTTGGGCCCAGAGCGTGGGATGATTCTTGTCTAACTGTTGGCGTTCTCAGTCTGAATTTTGCTTGTGAGACTCAATGTGGGCAATTAGGCATGGCCAGCAGCTTTAAGTAGTAGAGTTGTTGAAGGTTCAGTTCTCAAATGACAAATGAAATGAGTAGCAGTCGCTTCCGTAGTTCTTGATGTTCTGCTCAAATGTGTGTATCTGCCTGCTGGCAGCCTTTCCAGCTTGAGGATTACTGAAGCTGTTTACCATTCTGTAGATATCAGGTGATATAAATGAAGAGGTGGAGGCTCATAACCGGATGCTGGACAGAATGGTATGTTGTATCTACTCTGTGAACCTTTTCTTCATTCAAAGATCTGAATCTACTGCTGCTGGTATCTTACCATGACGTACCTTATTCAGGGGAATGACATGGATTCATCAAGGGGGTTTCTCTCTGGAACAGTGGACAAATTCAAGACAGTAAGCGGCCGGATTAACCAACTCGCCATGCATCTTCTCGTACTCTCCTGAGACTGACTCATGTCTTCCTGAACGTAGGTGTTCGAGACCAAGTCGAGCAGGAGGATGGGGACACTCGTGGCGTCATTTGTCGCGCTCTTCATGCTAGTGTACTACCTGACCAGGTAGAAGGTTCCTTGGGTTGCATCCTCTTCCCACCTCAGGCTATGTGTGGAGTGGGGGTGCCCAAGAACATGCTGAAAATGGTTGCGCCGGTCGATCTACATGTCGTATGTACTTAATCTGTCAAAAGTATGTCGATCCGAGTGTCGCTAGTTTGCACCGTGTGTGGATTACAACCCTTTACTTCTTTTTGCTCTGGTGATGTGTAAGTAATTACAGAATATGGAGTCAACTCTTTGCCTGTTTGCACTGTCATGCTATATGTATGATAACTACCAGTAGTATACTTGGAATGCTTGCTACTACAAGTTCATTATTTTTCTCCTGGGGTTCTGGTTACCAGTAGACAGGAGTTTACTTGAACGCTTATCTGGGGTAGCCGCGAGCGCGACACGCGTCCCGCCCGCGGCCATAGGTACAAGTCCAAAACCGAAATAACAATGCAGCTGCTGCATTGTGTAAGCATAGTTTTTAGGCCAAGACTTGAGGTCAGCGGGTGGTTTAGTCGCGCGATTAACAACTGGCGCAGCGCAATTATTGAGGCGAAGATGCCCTAATCGTGTGGGAACAGACGCCGGACACCTGTCATTACCATAGATAATTGCACGCAGCAGCCATTCTTAATCAGATGCATGACCCTCATTTCTTTACCAGTGGCACCAGATACATGCATGTGAACAACCCTTAATCTACTACTGCCTGCTGTGGATGCAGCTAATTAGTGCCTGATATGCATTTGTAATTGTTAGGGATGTGTTAGATATGTCATGCACACCACCCCATTCAAAGTTTGACAAAGCTTAGGTTATCCATCCCTGGGGGATGTGCCACCATCCTAATTGATTACTGGGCAGTGCTTTGTGGAAAGAAGGAAAGAAAAAAGAGATTAGGGGTTTGCATGCTTAATTAACTGGTTGCATTTGGCTTTTGCCCTGTCCTTTTCCTTTTGAGATTGGAGTGGGGTGGAGGCATATGAGCATGGCAGGATCTTTACTGTACTTTGCATATCTTGTATATCTATATATGTATTTGATGCATCTCATGCATGGACCACATGAGTTAGGCATGCATCTCTATGATTTTCCTCTCTCCCCATATCAGCTGCAGGTTGCTTGGACATGCTAGGCCGTGTAATTAATCAAATGTAATTTCTGCAACTAGTATATTTACTTAAAAAGTTTTTTTTTCAAATAAACATAACATGAAGATTTGCTTATGCTGTGAAAGTATTGCTGGAATGACTTGGGCTTACACTGAGAATTTCTAGAGCATGTTGTTATCACCGGGTACATCTTATCTAACCAAGATCACAATGATTAATTTCATGAAATATGTTGTGATTAATTGGAATCTTCTGTCATGAAGTTCACCGATTAGTAAAAGCACGTATATATTTCAGCATCGCCGGACATCATCATCTGTTTGTTGGCATACAGAGAGATCTAACATAAAAAGCATACACGGTTTTTATACGTTGCCATGATTAGTTAAAGCCTGCCTACCTGTAGGTAGCTTCAAAAAATCTCATTACTCTGCCAGCCTGAAGTACCCTTTGTATATCCTGCCTACCTGAGTACTGAAACGTTGAATAGGCACTTAATTAGCTCTAGGCCTCAACAACATATTTGGCAATAAATTCCATGACATTTCTGTTGCCATTGGGGCAACCATATATATATACAGATATACTAAATTCATGTTGGAATAAGTGACCAGTAGTTGAAGTCCTTGACTACTCTATGCATACATGTTTAATTAAGAGTTCCAAGTACTAGTTGAAGATGTTCTTCATGAGTATGTCATCTGATTGATTGCTTTGTCTCCAACTAACTGGAAACATCAAACGTAGAAAAACTTGTACGCATTATTGTAGAATGATTCCTTTTTGTGCTTCATACATTAATGCATAATGGTATTCTTGTCATTAGTTGACAACGACAAGAAAGGGCATCAACAATTGCAACTAATCTACTCTGTGAAGCTTCTCTTAACAATATGAGAAGTCAATAACTGACACCTAAATAAATATGTCCACGATTGGCAAAGTGCACACATATATCCCGCTATAAAATCCAAACTATAACCTAAGATTTGTACCTAGTTAATTAACAGATTAGAAGAAACTTGTCAGTGGATTATCGGGACATATGTGCAATGCACTGGAATTTTTGCAGAGGTCAAATTTATTTATTTTCTTCGGAAACAAATTTTAGGTTGATGATTATACGGTTTCATCTTGACACTGAAAACGACAATTGTCAATTTAATCAATTCATGTGAAGAAATATATCACTTAATATGGACCCAGGGAAGAAATATGTTAATTAAATCAGTTTGGCTGCAAGTGAGGCTGGTTTTGTTTAGTTGGGATGTCGGGAGCTTTGTGAAAAGGACATGCACCGTACATGCACCCCACCAGCCACCCCAACGCACACAAAAACCCTAATACCCAACTAGACACATACTTCCATCTAGCACAGTCCTAATTACCATCCATAATACCAAAAGAAAAAACACTATGCCCACCCCACCCTTATCATGTACCATCCCATTTCAGGACAAACCAAACCTACAAGTTAAAGTAGTATGGTGGTAGGAAGCCGAAAATGTCACACCCGATTAAAATTTGTTGGGGACGACGGGTAAACTGGTCATTTCACATGAGAGCGCTAGCTGCTGCGGATCGGCCTGTTAGATTCTTACTCGTCACAACTTACACATATTAACAATTAGTGGACATGTCCAGTTCTCTCAGCCACGAATAAAGGAGGGAGAAACTTTAGGGGTTATTTTTCACGCCTACCGAACGGCGCACTGCCACCTCAGTAGGGGACCAGTCCAAGTGTGCGATATAGAAGAGTTTATGTGGAGTAAAGAAACGAATAGGGACCGGTTCGCTTGTATGAATAAAAAAAAGCCCTACTCCAGAGTGAAAATTTAACGTGTACCGGGGGATTTGAATATAGCTCGCGATTTGAATTCACATGGGCAATAGGGGACCAATGGCCAGCCAGATCAAAGCGAAATCCGAAAAAACCCCTTAGGAGCAGCATGCATGGGGGGTGGTGGGGGTGAGCTTAGAAGGGTGCACCTTGGATAAAAGCCTCCCTGCTTAATTAATTATTGTTGATTAGTTTATAGTGGCACCCAAAGTCTCTCCCCAGCCTCCATCAACCCTCTTTCTCCTCCTCCTTTCTTATACCCACTTGCATGCCTCCTCCTCCTCTACACACTTCAGAGAAAGCCACAGCTCCCCAATGCTTCTCTAGCTAGCCCATTATCTCATTATCTCATTATCTCTCTCTCTCTCTAGCTAGCTAGATCACAGGTGCAACTTGGTCTCCTAGCTAGATTCATCTTCAAGGTATGCAAATTGAATATGTGCTCATGCTTGTGCATTAGATCTCCCCAAATATTTGTATCCATACAAAAATCTCTTCTCCCTTTCTGCCCTTTTCTTATTGTGAGAGGAGAGGATAGACAAATTCATCTTGTTGTTTTTCTTATGATCTACTTGTATTTGTTGCACTATGAAGGAAGCTTACATGATCTGTGTGTTTGTGCTTGCATGTGGTGACCGAAGACTTCATGGCGAACCGGTGGTGGGACGGCCATTTGGGGCTGCCGGGCGTGGCGCCGGAGCAGCCGTCCGGCTCGTCGGGCCCCAAGGTCGAGTCGCTCGCCCTCGTCGTCAAAGACCCTGAGACCAGCCCGACTTCCGGTGGCGGCGAGCACGCGGACGAGAACAAAGAGACTGTCGGTGGCGGTGAGCCGCGCGATCTGGGCGCGGTGGTGCCCGCCCCGAACCGGCGGCCCCGGGGCCGGCCGCCGGGTTCCAAGAACAAGCCGAAGCCGCCCATCTTCGTGACGCGCGACAGCCCCAACGCGCTGCGCAGCCACGTGATGGAGGTGGCCGGCGGCGCCGACGTGTGCGACGCCATCGCGCAGTTCTCGCGCCGCCGGCAGCGCGGCGTGTGCGTGCTCAGCGGCGCCGGGACCGTGGCCAACGTCGCGCTGCGCCAGCCGTCGGCCCCCGGCGGAGCCGTGGTGGCCCTCCATGGCCGCTTCGAGATCCTCTCGCTCACGGGGACCTTCCTCCCGGGGCCCGCGCCGCCGGGGTCCACGGGGCTCACCGTGTACCTGGCCGGCGGGCAGGGGCAGGTGGTCGGCGGCAGCGTGGTGGGCTCGCTCGTCGCCGCGGGCCCCGTCATGGTGATCGCGTCCACGTTCGCCAACGCCACCTACGAGCGCCTGCCGCTGGAGGACGAGGACGAGGGCTCGGGCCCGCCGATGGCGCACGACCCGCTCATGGCCGGCGGCGTCCACGTCCACGGGCACGGGCACGGGATGCCCGACCCGTCGGCGATGCCGATGTTCAACATGCCACCAAACAATGGGCATCTCGGCGGCGGCGGCGGCGACGGGTTCCCATGGGCGCCACACTCCCGCGCTCCCTACTGATGGGTGATGGCGCGGCAATGGCGAAATGGCGTGGTGCATGCTGCATGGTTACTGTTCCATTGGAGTCACTTGGCGCCATTAGCTAGGTTAGTACATATGACGATCCAAGCTATCTAGTGGTGATTAATTAGAGCGAATTCGTACTGCTACTTAGTTTCTTATGTTGTTATGGTCAAATAATTTTCTAATTTGCTGGTGTGTTTATTGTTGTCTACTGAATTATCAACTGAGCTAGAGATATAGCTAGCTCTGGTCAATTCATGCAATGTGTTTGGTTCTGCTTAATTTCTCCAAATGGCCAGATGTGATGAACTTCAAAATTCAGAGCAAACTTTTGTTTGTTCTCTTGTTTGGATTTGTTTACTGCTACTTGTTCTAGTCCCTACTCCCTAGTCCCTAGCATGTGATTGTTGCTAAGTTATTCCGAAGGAACACACGCATTCATACATGCATGATAGTAACCAGTATATAGCACAACACTTTTAGTACTGTAGCTAGTTTGTTGATCAAGTATAGTTAGTAAGTAGCTTGGTGTCAGACTACTGTCAGTTGGTCCCAGATCTCTCATGATGTTTCGATCCAGTGCAAGCTCTTTACAATGGTCCCCCATATTTTTTTAGTTTGAACTTAATTTGATTGGATACGGCGACGAATGTGAAGGTGCATCTGTAGCTCATTGGCGGTGGCAATGGAGATCCATAGCACAAGTGGCAATGACATGTGCATGCATGGTTACTGTTCCATTGGATCAGAGAAGATAGCCCGATGTGTGGATTTTCGCACGCGATTAGCTAGGTTAGTACCTATGATTGATGATCAGATGATGATTAATTAGGCTCATGCATAGTCATGCCCCGTTGTTATGGCGAAACAGAAAATTAGTGGAATGTTTATGTGTTCATTAATCGTTTATACTTAGTTAGCTGAGCTAGACAACTATAGATCGATCATATTGGATAATAACTGTAGATATAGCTATCTCAGTCGGATCAATTTCACGCACTTCATGTTCGGTTCCTCGTTTGTCGATCCATATATATATGCTTAGTTTCTCTAAATGGTTAGGGGTGATGAACTGCAAAATTCAGAGCAAACTTTTGCTTGTTCTCTTATTTGGATGTGCTTCTTGTTACTTGTGCTGGTCTCTAGCATATGGTTGTTGCTGAATTGTCCAAAACACCAGCATTTATATGTGCATAATGTTACTATATAACACACCACTGTTAGTGCAGTTAGTTTGTTGATGATCTAGTCTAGTTAGTAAGTAGCTTGGCGTCAATTGGTCCCAGGTCTCCCACACTATCTGAGAATGCTAGCTCTCTATATTGGTCCCCCATGTTTCCGAATTTGAACTTAATTTGCTTGGATACCGCAACGAAGGTCAAGGTCAACTAGCCAAGAAAATCGATCTCTAGCAGCTGTGCATCTCACTTCTGCAGCTCAGCCGCGATGTGGCTATGGCATGTGTGTGCGTGGTTACTTTTCCGTTGCATTGGAGGAGATAATCTGATCGTGTCATAAGCTAGGTTACTACATATATATCCATGATCAAGTGTGAATTAAGTAGGCTCTTGCGTACTCGTGCTACTTTGTTATGGTGAAATGATAAGCGAAAATGTTTGTGTGTTAGTAAGTGTGTGCTTAATTAATTTAGTTGGCTAGATAGAGATCGGTCATATTGCTAGCTCAGATCAGTTCATGCATGAAATGTTTGGCTCCTGAACTACCATGATTCATGTTGAGCTGATTTCTAGGTGTTCAATTTTTTTTTCTCTACTATGGGGCAAGTGCAGTTCAGACTTAACTGTGTTAAGTCTCTCCTCCCTCGTCCCTTTCTTTGAATCTGTTTCCTACAAACATGCGTTTGTGATTATATATAACTAGGTTATTGCTCGGGAGTCACGTCCATACATACATGCTAATTAGCAAAACAGATGATTTTAGTGAAGAACATTTCTCTGACCCTTCCATAGTAAAAATTAAGTTGCTTGGCTCCGGCCCCAGATCTGAGACTGTCTCGAGTGAGCTGTTTATTGGTCCCCCATTTTCTCCAAACTTGAACTTTGTTAATTTGGATGTCGTAGATCAAGAGCGAATTAAGAAAACCCCCACCATAGGTGCATCTACGCAATTTTTTAGATCTAATAGTGTAATTAAGTTAGGAGAGTACAAAGTATTATCAGTAAACTGGACTGTATGTGCACTCTAGCAAAGCAACCGTTAGTTCTGAATATCACTAGTAAACTTGCATGCAATATGCATGCCCAGTTAGCTCTACACAGTCCTGGAGTAGTTGGCTTATATGTTTTTATTGTAGTATTCGCTATTGTGATTCCAATGAATTTGATAGCTAAACCTTTGGCGTTTTTTCTTGTAGATACCATTGCTTATTTGTGTTAATTGAATCAATTTTAATTTGTCCATCTTTGCAATATCTAGATACCAATTTAGCGATGTTATTACCATGATGTTTATCATCAAGTTGGACTTAGTTAGTCTTCAAACAAAATATACTCAACACTAATATGAGAGATTTCATGTTTTTCAAACAAGATCTTTCGGATCCCATACTACAAGGACCGACTAATTAGGGAGCTATCATATACCCAAATACATTGCAATATTAATTAGGGAGGGGAGATTAGTATTTTGCACATAGTTGATGCATGTATGGATCAAATAAAACATGATTAACCAACTAAGCAAAATTAGAGTAACAATTGGTGTGTTGTGGTCATTGATGCATGGTGATATGAAAGATGTCTAATATGGATTTGTTTATATATGAGAGTGCACTACTAGGGAAACAATAGTAGCAACGCAGGGCCCATGCTCTTGCTAGTGCGTTGCAGCTAACTTTTAGCAGTAACGAGGGGTTGAACCCTGCGGTGCTGCTACTTCTGGTAGCAGTAGCGTGGGGTAGGACCCGCGCTACTACTACTTACTTGTAGCGCGGGCCAGGACCCAGCGATGCTACTAATTTTATGCGTAGCAGCAGTGTCGGCCCCGCGCTGCTGCTACGCTCTTACCCCGCGCTACTACTAGCTTTTCTTTATTTTTTTTTCTTCTGGCTACACATACACGATATTTGGAGGACGGGTGTATTGGAGCACCTTATTTTAAATATTTTTAAAATAATATTTAAATTTTCAAAGAATTCCGAAAAGAATTTTGCATGATCATATGCATGTATATTACACACATGTAAAGTTTGGTGATGGAATAAGTAAACATGTGAGATATACTAAATGACGGTGTGATTTCTAAGTAGTGAATAATACATGCACTGTTCATCTTTCCAAAATCATGATTTTATCATTTTTGTGTAACTCACATGATTACTTATTTCATCATCAGAATTTGCACATGTGTAATATATGTTCCATATGAACATGTTACATTTTTTCAGAATTTTTGAAAACTTCAAAATACAGGTCCGACACTATTTAAATATAGGGCTCACTGGAGCTCATGCACCAAAATGACTTTTTGTTTATTTACTAGCATGCATGGCTCTTTCTTGCCAGGGTGCAACGGTGCAAGCTAGTATCTTTTGACAATGAAACAAGAATATTAAAAATATATGTTTCAGCGATGATTTAAGAACCTAATTATGTTTTATAAAACCATATATCTAAGGGTCTAACTAACTCAAGAAGCTAAACCTACATACAATGGAATCATCATGTTCGTCCATACAAGACCACTGGCTGCGGATATTCTTCAAACTTGATTTTTTTCATGTTTATCATGTAGGAGTTATCATATTATCCAACCGGCGAGATGTTTTGCTCAACAGTTTATATTTTATGCATATATTTATCTCTAAAATGATACTATTTATTCAATAATTAACAGAGCGCTTAAATGTGCGGTTATTTTTCATTTGCCTTACAAATAACAAAATCATTGATATAAGTTGCATGTTTTCAAGTGTTGATCCTTTTTTTAAACTCTGAGATTCAGCTGATTTGTTGAGTGTATCCTATTTGTACTTGCCTATGGAAAACATGTATTTTTTTCTTCTGCTAGAAAAATGAACAATGCTCCTATAGACTATAGTGCATTTGAAATACTGTGCTTGCCTTCGTCCAAAACCTCTCGGTGAAGATTGGTTGTGATATATAGAATGTGATCGGGAAGGATGATGGTGGAGTACAAATTGCATGATTTTCACCAGACATGGAGTTTTAAACTCGAGCTCACATGAGCTCGATTGAACGGTAAATCCAAAAAAAACTATTTTTTAAACTGATTTTTTTTAGAGAAACAACTCGAGCTCACAATTGCACTTTCGGGCTTTTACCTTGATACTAATAGTCTCGTTGTTGGAATAACTATATAAGACTATGGTCAATTAATCTAAGCGTACATGCATGGATCGATAGATGTAATCGGCTGATTGGACATGGTAATTTAAGAAAACCACAACAAACTACGCGGATAAGTTATCGAAAAACCGCCACCTTTATTTTCTACACATAACCACCACTATGAGGGCAAGGTCATGACAGAAAGCACTGATCCATGGCTAAGCATGTTTTGATAGCGGATATGACTTGTGAGTGTTGGGGCACGCGGTAGGCTACTCTAGTGCATAACAAAAAATTCGACTGCTCAACCAAGAACATACTATTGGGTGTAGATCACGGGATCAAAATTTACCACTAGATATGCAGTCAAGGCAACCGAAGGAGAGTAACGATGTGCGTCCCTATCTCCTTCTCGTGGATCCCTCGCACAGTTCTTCATAGTTCCCTCAAATAGTTCGTCAGAGCGTCGTAGGTGCAACGCCTCCAAGGTATCCGCACGTGCAGGGAGGAAGGTTGGACGACATACTGCTAGATCCGATCACATGATGTGAGAGCGTGGAAATGGTGGTGGCTAGGTCATGAGAGTGGTCAAACACTTTCGAGGATATCACCCCTCCACTGGGCCAGCACTTGAGGCCCATTAGAATTCCACACCCAATTTTGAATCAGATCAAAACTGAATGGGCTCCCGCCGCTTAAGCGCGACCCCATAGGTTCACGTACAGATGGAGATGACCCGAGTCAATAGCTGGTAACGGCTCCTAGGAGAACATGGCAACTCTCATGTGTGCGCAAAGTCATATTGATAAATATTGACAATGTGTCATCTGCAACATTCATTTTGCCTCACGATATATGTTGTCGAACTCAAGGCGAGTATGTGTCACCTTTGTAGGTAGCTCGACCTCTCTTCCCGTCAAAATCATGATAGAGATTCCTGAACCGGGTTAACACTTAACCCAAGTCGTATGGTTATCCTTTTCGGAGTCTGGTCACTCGAGAGGGCTGAGTGAATATATCTCCTAATTGAACGGGCAAATCCCATCTTGATCAACCATTTCTTGATGCATGTCTCATGACTCACCCAAAAGCTATCTTTAAACCAATTGAAAGATCGTGGATGTCGCCTAGAGGGGGGGGGGGTGAATACGCGCTTTAAAATAATTACGGTTTAGGCTTGAACAAATGCGAAATAAACCTAGCGGTTAATTTGTCAAGCACAAAACCTACAACAACTAGGCTCACCTATGTGCACCAACAACTTATGCTAAGCAAGATAAACTACTAGGTGATAGCAAGATATATGACAAGAAACAATATGGCTATCACAAAGTAAAGTGCATAAGTAAAGAGCTCGGGTAAGAGATAACTGAGGCACGCGGAGACGATGATGTATCCCGAAGTTCACACCTTTGCGGATGCTAATCTCCGTTTGGAGTGTTGTGGAGGCACAATGCTCTCCAAGAAGCCACTAGGGCCACCGTAATCTCCTCACGCCCTCGCACAATGCAAGATGCCGTGATTCCACTAAGGGACCCTTGAGGGCGGTCATCGAACCCGTACAAATGGCAACCCTTGGGGGCGGTCATCGAACCCGTACACTTTGGCAACCCTTGGGGGCGGTCAACGGTACCTGTCAAATTGCTCGGGGCGATCTCCACAACCTAATTGGAGACACTAACGCTTGCCCGGAGCTTTAAACCACAATGATTGAGCTCCGAACACCACCCACCGTCTAGGGCGCCAAGGCACCCAAGAGGAACAAGCTCTAGGGTGCCCAAACACCCAAGAGTAATAAGCTTCTCAAACTTCACTTTCACGTATCACCGTGGAGAACGCAAACCGATGCACCAAATGCAATGGCAAGGGCACACGGAGTGCCCAAGTCATTCTCTCCCAAATCCCACCAAAGCAACTAATGCCAGGGAGGAAAATGAGAGGAAGAACGAAAGAAGAACACGAAGAACTCCAAGATCTAGATCCAAGGGGTTCCCCTCACTTAGAGGAGAAAGTGATTGGTGGAAACATGGATCTAGATCTCCTCTCTCTTTTCCCTCAAGAACTAGCAAGAATCATTGGAGGGATTGAGAGTTAGCAAGCTCGAAGAAGGTCAACAATGGGGGAAGAACACAAGCTAAAAAGGATAAGGTTCAATGGGGAAGAAGACCCCCTTTTATAGGTGGGGAAAAATCCAACCGTTATGCTCACAGCCCGCACCGAGCGGTACTACCGCTCCAAGGAGCGGTACTACCGCTAAGGCGGTAGTAGCCCTTTGAAACGCAACAGCGAGGAGGCAAAAAAGCCAGAAAAACCGTCGGAGCGGTAGTACCGCTTGACATCACGGTACTACCGCTAGGGGTAGCGGTACTACTACTAAGGGTAGCGGTACTACTGCTTGCGAGCGGTACTAAAAAATTATATCCGTGCCTATCACCGCTGGACTTGTGACGAGTTTTTGGTCCCGAGCGGAAGTAGCCGCGGTAGTACTGCTCCAAGCGGTAGTACCGCTCCCAAGAGCGGTAGTAAAAAATTACTTTCGCTCCTACCCGTGGCAGTACCGCTGCAGCCTTTTCAGAACACCAAAACTACCACAACTTCTGCAAACGGACTTCGAACTCGACGAAACCAAGTTTGTTGGAAAGTTAGCGACAAGGGCTAACACAATCTTGATAGAAATACCAATAATAAGCAATTTATAAAAAGGCCCAAAAGAAAATGGTGAGAACCCTTCCTCGGATAAGACCGGTAAAACCTCCAACACCGAAAACATCATAGAAGACGCATGCAAACTCCGTTTTCGATGAACTCAAGCTTGTCATCAAGATGACCATAAGCTCTAAGACTCACAAACAGAAGCAAACAAGAACCCAAGAAACATGATGCAAGGATGCAATGGTTTGAGCTCTCGACGAACGATACGATCAAGCTACTCACTTGAGAGCCCCCCTTGATAGTACGACTATCGATCCTATAACCCGGTCTCCCAAGTACCACCATGAGACCGGTAAAATAGAAAACCTATCAAGGGAAAACATTTGCCTTGCACATGATCCACTTGAGCTAGATGATGACGATCTTGTCCTCCTCAAGATGGACCACCTTTCTTGATTGCGTTGGGTCGATAGAGACTAGATGATTGCTCCCCCATACTCCACTATGGATGAGCCACTCTTCGGCACATCTTCACAAGTCCATTGACACCAAATGGATGGAAAGCTTCAAGCACTTGATCTCTTCGTGATGCTCCACTTGAACTTGCACACGGCAATCTTGATGACGATCACCACTTGATGTCATCCTTTCCATGGGTTGTATGATATCTTCCTCTTGACGCAAGCCCATGGACACGTACCTAACCCCACATAGACTCTCACATAGACCAATGGTTAGTACACAAAGTGCAATGGACAATGCTTACCATACCATGGGATCACTTGATCCCTCTCGGTACATCTTCTATGCTTTGTGAGTTGATCAACTTGATTCACTCTTGACTTAGTCTTGATCAACCTTGAATCTTTCCAACTCTCTTCGTTTGGATGATGTCTTAAAGGTAAACATGAATGATCACACAATCTTCTTCTTCAAGACATGCTTGTAATAAGCTCAACACTCACATGACCAATCTTTGGATAATTCCTTAATAGCACCTTGGTCAACCCATAAACTCCTTGAAACCAACACATGGACTTCAAGAAATGCCTATGGAAAAATCCTTCAAATATAACTCAATACAACCATTAGTCCATAGAGAATGTCATCAATTACCAAAACTACACATGGGGGCACCGCATGTCCTTTCAATCTCCCCCATTTTGGTAATTGATGACAATCACTTTCAAGAGAGTTTATATAAGGAATTATGCATCACCGTGCAATGCAACAACCAATAATGCATGCGAAGGAGATGCGTATGCTTAGGAACAAACCAAAGCCAGAAGAGACAACTCTCTAAACTTCTCCACAAAACTCTCTGAAACTTCTCCCCCATTGGCATCGATTGCCAAAATGGGCTACAAGCTTAGAAGGCCAATATAAAATGTGTTCCTCCATAAATTGTGTATTTCTCAACAAGAGAGTGGAATGCAATACACACATCCAACGGTAAATACTTGGAGGAAGACAAACTATATTGAGGCCCAAAGATTGCAAAAGGAAGATATGCCACAAAGACATAACAAAGAGAGAAACAAGCAATCAAGCAATCAAAAGATATCTATTGAAGCAAGCTATCAAAAGATACCAATTGAACCAACTAGGCCAATGATCCTACGAGCCACATGAATAAAGGATATAATGATAAGAGCAGAGCAGTGTTCTAAAGAAACTAGAGAAGCTCCCCATGATTTGTGCACATCAAGAATTTTTGTATCTGGATACAAAGTGCACAAAATAGGATCATAGCTCCCCCAAAATCAATAGAAACTTACAACAAGTGCAAGAGAGCATATAGGAAACTAAGCCTAGTACTTGCAACAAACACATGGTTGAGCAACAAGTAAGAGAGGCAACTTAAGAGTGGGCTCAACCAAAAAGATGTGTGTGAGTCAAGGCAATGCACTTGAGAAGACTAATGTACATAAGAGCATTAAGCATCAATAAAGTCTTGAAAGAATGAGGCACACGGTGCAAGGCCTATCATTCCCACACACAACTAGCAAATGGGTTCACAAGCTTACTAATAAGCATATAGAGAACATATGCTTGTGACAACCCGCGGTGAAGATAGAAAATGAAAGGCTCATCAAGACGAGGGATACCAATTAAGATGGCAAAAACCTCGTAAAGATAAGAATGAGGAAAATAATCTTCACCACACAAGAGTGCATCAAGATGCAACGATAGAAGACACACACTCAAGGCAAACGCTTTCATAGAGCCACCAAAGAAATAACATAAGAAAGACAAGGTGGACGCGAAAGAAAGGATATCATCTAGATATGCAACTTCTCTCAAGTGTATAAGATTCTAGGTAGACGAAATCATGATGATATATATATATATATATATATATATATATATATATATATATATATATATATATATATATACAAAGAAGGATGTACACCCAAAATAGTTACAACACGAAGGAACAAGATATCCAAAAGGAAGTCATACATATACCAATAAGATATTTGCTTGGAAGCATAGCACATGGCTAGATATGGTCTTATAGTATATAAATGAATTCCTACCACACACCCATCAAAGACATCACAACTAGCAACATGAGATCATCGTTGAGATGCTTTGAGAAAGGAAACAAGTATCACAAGATGGAATGAAAATCATGCAAAGATGCAACCTACACAAGGTTGAATGCAAGAAAAGAATGCATGAAGAGATACTTGTTACCGAGATATCATTGGAAGGATGTAATAGATACCAATTAAAGGTAGATAGTAGTGTTGGGAAACGTAGTAATTTCAAAAAAAAATCCTACGCACACGCAAGATCATGGTGATGCATAGCAACGAGAGGGGAGAGTGTTGTCTACGTACCCTCGTAGACCGAAGCGGAAGCGTTGACGCAACGTAGAGGAAGTAGTCGTACGTCTTCCCGGTCCAACCGATCCAAGCACCGTTACTCCGGCACCTCCGAGTTCTTGACACACGTACAGCTCGATGACGCACCCTGGGCTCCGATCCAGCAAAGCTTCGGGGAGGAGTTTCGTCAGCACGACGGCGTGGTGACAATCTTGATGTTTAACCGTCGCAGGGCTTCGCCTAAGCACCGCTACAATATGATCGAGGTGTAATATCGTGGAGGGGGGCACCGCACACGGCTAAGGAACGATCACGAAGATCAACTTGTGTGTCCTAGGGTGCCCCCTGCCCCCCGTATATAAAGGAGCCAAGGGGAGGGGGCAGTCGGCCAAGGAGGGGCGCGCCAGGGGGGAGTCCTACTCCCACCGGGAGTAGGACTCCCTTCTTTCCTAGTTGGAGAAGGAGAAGGGGGGAAAGAGGATGAAGAGGGGAAGGAAAGGGGGGGGGGCGCTGCCCCCCTTCCCTTGTCCTATTCGGACTAGGAAGAGGAGGGGCGCGCGGCCACCTCCTGCCTCCTTCTCTCTTCTCCCTCAAGGCCCATGTAGGCCCAATAACCCCCTGGGGGGTTCCGGTAACCCCCCGGTACTCCGGTAAAATGCCGATTTCACCCGGAACGATTCCGATGTCCAAATATAGGCTTCCAATATATCAATCTTTATGCCTCGACCATTTCGAGACTCCTCGTCATGTCTGTGATCACATCCGGGACTCCGAACAACCTTTGGTACATCAAAATACATAAACTCATAATGAAACTGTCATCGTAACTTTAAGCGTGCGGACCCTACGGTTCGAGAACAATGTCGACATGACCGAGACACGTCTCCGGTCAATAACCAATAGCGGGACCTAGATGCCCATATTGGCTCCTACATATTCTACGAAGATCTTTATCGGTCAGACCGCATAGCTACATACGTTGTTTCCTTTGTCATCGGTATGTTACTTGCCCGAGATTCGATCGTCGGTATCCAATACCTAGTTCAATCTCATTACCGGCAAGTCTCTTTACTCATTCCGTAATACATCATCTCACAACTAACACATTAGTTGCAATGCTTGCAAGGCTTATGTGATGTGTATTACCGAGAGGGCCCAGAGATACCTCTCCGTCAAACGGAGTGACAAATCCTAATCTCGAAATACGCCAACCCAACATGTACCTTTGGAGACACCTGTAGAGCTCCTTTATAATCACCCAGTTACGTTGTGATGTTTGGTAGCACACAAAGTGTTCCTCCGGTAAACGGGAGTTGCATAATCTCATAGTCATAGGAACATGTATAAGTCATGAAGAAAGCAATAGCAACATACTAAACGATCGGGTGCTAAGCTAATGGAATGGGTCATGTCAATCAGATCATTCAACTAATGGTGTGATCCCGTTAATGAAATAACAACTCTTTGTCTATGGTTAGGAAACACAACCATCTTTGATTAACGAGCTTGTCAAGTAGAGGCATACTAGTGACACTTTGTTTGTCTATGTATTCACACATGTATTATGTTTCCGGTTAATACAATTCTAGCATGAATAATAAACATTTATCATGATATAAGGAAATAAATAATAACTTTATTATTGCCTCTAGGGCATATTTCCTTCAAGTAGTTCATTGATCATCCTAGCTTGACTCCAATTAGCACATGATGACACCACCTTCCTTGTGAGTGAGCCAAGCATCCAATGCATCTCCAATTGTTCCTGGAACAACAACACAAACAAAATGGTACCCAAACTCACTGGGACCAAAGAGTTAGAGAACCAACAATACATAGGACAAACTCCACATAAATATGTGCATATAGATATGAAAATTAATTTCATGCACATCTCATCCAATTTGAGACTTGGTGGAGTTTCCCTTATATATTGGGTCAAATAAGGAAAGCATGCCAAAGTAACTACATGAAGTTAATATGCATGCTCAATACTTTCGAGAACCGATACCAATTGACAAAGAATTACCAAGTGAAGAAGAGATACCAAATGAATAAGTCAACACTTGGAGGATATCAAATGAAAGATACATCAAGGAATGAGATATCCAATGATACACGCAAAAAGAAAGATGTCAAACTCCCAAAAGAGAGAATGGTTCCAAACAAACCAAGTGCTCTACAAAGTTTCATGATGGCACAAAGTACCAAAAAGAAACGGTTTGCATTCCACCAACATACACTTGATAAGGATCACAAGGTGAGCGTTCTAAGAAAAATAGGATAGCTCCCCCAAGCATTGTGCATTAAAGAGAATTTGCATTTGAATACAAAAAGCACAAGATGGTATCACCACTTTCACTATATCTGTACAAACACTAGACAAGCTCAAGGAAATAACAAGATCCACAAGTGGTATGGAATACAATGGGAGTTGACACAATCCTAGGCACGAGATAAGGAAAATAAAAGCAAAGGCCAATGTAAATATGATGAATAATTTCTACCACACATAAGTGAGTACCAATTGTCAAAAGACAAGAAGTATTTGGAAATGATTCCCGTTGGTAGATAGCAAGGATAACCAACATCATCTTCACATCGAACACAAGCAAAGTGCAACTTGTAGAGCTAACATGCCACCTAAGAACAAGATGATTTACAATATCAATCCTAGGTGACAATATCTCAAATGTACACATTTTCTAGGCTTGTAATATGCACATAGCATATTATTCCCCCATAATGTGATACCAATAAAAATTATTCCTTCCTCGCCCTCCCCTTCGGCCTCGACTGCCACGACCACGTCCGCCTCTTGCTCCTGTTGTTGCAGCCGTCGATGTGGAAGCACCATCTTTGTTTAGGTCAGGACAACATTTCATCCTATGCCCATAAGCCGCGCATAGCAAACATTGTCTGGTTGCTCCACCAGCTTCAGATTGGTCCATATCATTTCGGATTCGACGGGCCTTACGTCGACCCCTGCTTGTTCACCAAAGTTCTGGATCCGGGATGTATACTCTCTCACCGTCGTTAACCTTGTTGAAATTGCCAACTAAACCCTATCATCTCACTGGTCCATGTGTTCAGTACAACCTCTTTTAAGTAGTATGGCGACACAAAGGAGACGGCAGCCAACTCAATCTAGCCACAGGCAGCCAACACATGTGAGCAAGGCAGGTGCAACAACTTTGGTTTGTTGCATGTACACTCACACGTTGGATAAAATTCCGTTCCAATTTTTACCTCATGCGTCTTCACCTCATTCGCAGAACCAAAACCATCGGTAGGTAGCTGAACCTCATACCTCCTTTCCTGATTACCTACGAGTCTCACAGTGTGCTTCTTTGCTTTCTCTATCTTCTCTGCCATATACTCCATGACACGGCTACAGTAAGGTGTGTTCTGATTATCTATAATATGTTTCTTTGCTAACTCGTGTCGGTCTCTGAAATATCTCAAAGTGCCATGGAATACAGCCTCCACAATAGCTGTGAGTGGCAATGCTCTATTCCCTCTGAGTACAAAGTTATACACCTCTACAAGGTTGGTTGTCATGTGGCCATACCTAGCTCCATGGGTGTCATGCAACAAAGACCAATTCACGGGAGGCTCTTTTTCTATCCACTCTGAAAAATCCTTTATTGCCCTCCCCTTCTTTCTCTTAGTATTAGGAGGGTCAATTGCTGGCAAGTCACAGAGACCAACTGGCTCCTCTAGCTCCGCCATGAGTGTTGCTAATTTTTGTTGGTCCTTTTACATTTTCTTCCTGGCACGGACCTGCTTCTTAGTAAACTCATCAAGTTTTGACCAAATAAATTGGTATTTACGCTCCTGGTTCTGCTTGCACAATTTTTTAAACAAGTTCATCAACCGCTTGTTCTTAAACTGTGAGAAAAAGTTAGCCCCAAGATGGCGCATGCACCACCGGCTCTGCAAATCCTTCCAAGGTGTTGGTTCGTCTACTGTTGGATTCCTTAGTGTCTTCACAGCCTTCAATATACCAGCATGCCTATCATGAATGACACACACGTTTGGTCGATCCTTCACGATGGCAATTTTCACTTGCTGAAAGAACCACACCCAGCTCAGAAAGTTCTCACCCTCCACAAATGCCATGGCAAGTGGAATGATTTGATTGTTTCCATCCACACCAATGGCAGTTAGGATTTGCCCTTTGTACTGACCAGTCAGGAATGTACCATCCACAAACATCACAGGAGGACAATGCCGAAAAGCTTCAATGCACATAACGAAAGAGAAGAATACTCGTTTCAACACCTTGAAACCTGGTATACTCAGCAACCTTGTATGTTGTACGTTAACATAAGTGCAGGGATTCCTCTCCTTCAGTACATCCAGGAGACGGACAACATTATCATATGAGTCAAAGAACGTCCCAAACCTTTCCTCCATAGCCTTCTGCTTAGCCCTCCAAGCCTTCCCATAACGAATGTCATAATTCCATCTGACCTTCACTGCTGTCTGGATGTGTTTTGCTTCCATATCTTTTTTCTCCACTATCTCAGTATACATGAGTTGCGCAATGAGAGTTGAAGTCAGGTTTGGATGACGAACCAACAAGTTTTTCCTCACACAATTATGTGGGACCACATTCGTGACAACCCAGTGGATGTTATACTTCGGCACGTGCCCGTGCACCTTCGCAGGACAACCTGTTTCAACACACTTCATGGTATAGTTTGTTGGGTTTGATCTGTCTGTCCAGAAAACCCTCTGAGTAGACATAGCCCACTTTATCACTGCATACTTCAATTTTTCTTTCTATCAAACATAGCCCCTATCTGGACTTGGTTCAGATTATATTGCCATGGAGTCTCATGGCCATCGTTCACAGTAAGGCCGGTGGATATGTCCTGATTCCATGCAGAAGGAATCGGTACCTCCACTTCATCCTCAGAATTTTCAGAATCCAGATCCTCTGCATATCCATCCTCATTCTCTTCCTCCATCACCCTCTGCATTTCATCGCCTTCCTCATCCCCATCAGCAACACCAGAACCAGCTAATATTATCGACTAAATATTCTGCCCAGTATCATGACCACAAACATTGTCCAACATGTAGTCGGACTCCTTCTCGGTTTGGCTAGGATCCACATCCGGTGGCTGTGACCCGGATAAATGAATCTCGTTAGCCACTCGACTACCCTGGCCGGGTTCATACCCCACATGGAGTTGTACGGTATTCTCCTCCTTCGCCACTGGCTGCACTAGGACATATGGGTGGATTCTTCGGTCTCGGCAACGACTTAACAGGGTCAACCAATGCTGGCTCCTATCTATCGGCATCAACTCCCACTTGACATTTTTACAGGATTTGGTCCACAATGCATGAATACTGACGGAACATACTTCAGAATCCAACCCAAAACTAGTAGTCAACCAGTGCTTCAACTGTCTAATGTCCACTCTGTCCGGGTCTGAAAGTGTCATGACGCCATTTTTAAACTCGCTAAGATCAACCCCCAACTCATTATATCGAACATTACCAGGGCCATAGTAAACAGTCAAATTTACTGATACAGACATTTTCACCTGTCAGACATTGCCACCTTCTAATTAATCGCAACGAACAAATTGTTACTGGCTACACTAACTATCCGCTAAAATGCTAACACAAACCAATTAACACTAATAAAATGTGACGCGTGATTATACCTTCGACGCGTGTGGCCACCTCACGAAGAACTTGCACCAACAGACACCACCAACGCCACCCCCTCGGCGGCACGAAGCTGCACCTCCTCCTCACCAGCCAAACCGCCTCCTCCTCCTCACCAGCCAAACCGCCTCCTCCTCCTCAGCCCACCATGGCCTCTCCTCCTCACCCGTCATGACTCCACCTCACTTGTACGCACAAATAGCTATCCCATTGGGAAAAAATGACCGTAGGCCGGTGGAGATGGCTACGATCTACCGTTTCTGTGCTTTGGATTCGAAAATAGGTGGAGAAACAAAGAGATCAGCGAGGGGGGCGATGTACAGAGAGGAACGAGAGAGACAGAGGAAGAACAGCGAGAGGAGAAAGAAGATGCCGCTCGGGCCTTATCCGCTACTCTTCGGCCATTGGTAAGCCGAAGACCTCTTCGGTCGCTGGCTGGCCAAAGAGGCCCATCTTCGGTCGCTGGATGGCCGAAGAGGCCCGTCTTCGGCCCAGTTCGCGCATGCTTCGGCCTGGCTTAACCGAAGACGTCTCTTCGGGCTTCCGCAGGCCGAAAAGGTCCACTTCGGCCAACCGTTGACCGACGGGCTGCTAGTTTTGCAAATAACGTATCGACACTGCTAGTTTCCGAAATTGCTATAAAAAACATGCTACTTTTGAAAAAAAATCGAGTTGAAGAGTTACTCTCATTAGAAGGTGGGCACGGGTGATCAATCCGCTCTTCCTCCTTTTGTTCTTCACTCTCCTCCTCATCTTTTTCATCCAATGAGCTCACAATGTCATTAATTTCTTCTTCCATAGACTCTTGCAAAATATTAGTCTCTTCTTGGACAGCGGAGACTCTCTCAATAAAATCATCAATATCGGAATTGAATTCATAATTCTCATAGCAATATTTAAGGATAGCTAAATTTTCAGGTCTATAAACTGAATCATCAAAAATTTCACACTCTTTAAACAAATATTCAATTTCATAAGCACCCATAAAAGCAACAAATTATTCTGTTTGTTCCACATCATAGTAATCATATATGCCATTAGCATAAGAAGCCAAGGTTTTATAATCATTAAATTTGCATGAAAAGGGAAGGTGTGGAGCCTTCATCCTAGAGCAACAAGTATAATCATATCTCAAGCATAGTTCTCCCAAGTACTAACGTTCATTAAGGTAAAACCCAACCATAGCATTAAGATGGCGTAGGTGTTGGTGAAGATCGTGGTGATGATGATGGCCTAGGCCGCGTTCCGGCGCCACCGGAAGCGAGGGGAGAGAGCCCCCCCCCCCCATATTCTTCTTCTTCCTTGACCTTCTCCCTATATGGGAGAAGGGTTTCCCCTCTGGTCCTTGGTCTCCATGGCATGGGAGGGGCGAGAGCCCCTTCGATATTGGATCTGTCTCTCTGTCTCACTCTATTTCTGCGTTCTCGGATTCTGCCCTTTCACCGTTTCTTATATATCCGGAGATCTATAACTCCGATTGGATTGAAACCTTCGCCCAGATTTTTCTCCGAAAATTACCTTTCTTGCGGCCAAAGAAGAGCAGCAACCGCCTTACGGGGGGCCCATGAGGGTCAAGGGCGCGCCCCCTGCCTCGTGGCCCCCTTGGGCACCGTCTCGCATTGATTCTTCTTCCCATATTTCACAAATATTCCAAAAATATTCTCTGCCAGTTTTTATCCCATTTGGACTCCGTTTGATATGGATTTTCTGTGAAACAAAAACATGCAACAAACAGGAACTGGCACTGGGCACTGGATCAATATGTTAGTCCCAAAAATAGTATAAAAAGTTGCCAAAAGTATATGAAAGTTGTAGAATATTGGCATGGAACAATCAAAAATTATAGATATGATAGAGACGTATCATACATCCGCAGTGGACTGAAAGTGCAGTTCAGTTAACTGAACTGTAACAGAGCTAGCTAGACGTGTTGGGCCAGAGGCCATGTAAGCAAGTGTGTGTTGGGCCTGAGGCCGTGTGTGGGTGTGAGAGGGCCCAAGTGGGCGGCTACATAGTGTACCGTGGACGAGACGCTGAGCAGTAATGGAAAAGATCTCAATTCTCCTTTCCCCTCCTCCAAGCTCTCCTCTCACCTACTCTGCATCTCGATCCCCTTTCTCATCCCGATCTCCCTTCATCTCTGGGTTGTGACAATCTGGTATTCAGAGCCAAAAAAATTCCCACCACCTCGTCGCTGCCGCTTATCTCACACCCTCTCGATCACCGGTAACATCCACCAGGTTAGGTGCAAGCCGCTCCGGCGAGCTCGCACAATATCCTACTCGGGGTTCGGTTGATTTGGAGCGAGACCACGGCGCCGCCCTCCAAACCATCGGCCCAGACTCGTCGGGTGCTCGACGCCATGTCGGAGACGACCGACAAGCTATAGAGTTTGCTCGAGTCGGTCATCCATCGTCTCGACACGAACCAGAAAACTGCCGACGAGCGCCACCAAGCACAGCTCTCCTACAACAACCAAGTCTCCGACGAACTCAAGCACCTAGCCAAGCAGATCGACCTCACCCAGGCCGACGTGGATGAGGCCCGGAAGACCCCGCCAGCGCCCGATACAGCCGCCACGACCGGCGCGGGCACCTCGTCTCCTTCAGCGACCGCGGACTCCTCCGCGCGTGCACCACCACCACCTCCACCACAGATCTGCCCCACACCGACCCCCTTCTACATGGATGGCATGACACAACTTATGTTTGCGCGGCTCGTCAACCACGGCCCCCCGCTGCTGATCGTCGGGGCCCCGTCGCCCACCGAGCGTGAGCGCCAGGATGACTACTACACGAAGCCGCCCAAGCATGATTTTCCTCGGTTCGATGGCACCACACTGCGCATCTGGCTGGAGCGGTGCATGTCCTACTTCGAGCTGTACCGCGTGCCGCCGCACAATTGGATGACCACCGTCATGCTGTACATGGAAGGCATGGCGGCGATGTGGCTGCAAGCATACGGACAGAAGCATCCCGGGGTCAGTTGGGCGACATTCATAGCAGCAATAGAGGAGGAATTTGGGCCAGAAGAATTTGAAACACAAATGCATGAATTGGTTCGGTTACGACAGACAGGGAGTGTGCAGGATTATCGGCAACAATTCGAGACCCGCATGTATCATCTCTTGTCCCTGGACCCAGCCCTGAGCACACAGTTCTTCATATCACAGTTTCTGCTTCGACTTAAAGACGAGCTACGGCTTGGGGTGCGCTTGCAGAGTCCTTCCAGCATCACACGAGCAGCCATGTTTGCGCGCATCCAGGAAGAAGAATTGGAGAAACAGCGTCTGCCGCACCATCGCATTGTTCCAGTGGGCCGTCCTCCTCGTCCACCACCAGCTCCAGTTCCTGCACAAGAATGAGCAGTGCTACCTCTTTAGCACTGCGTTGGTTTTCCCTTGAAGAGGAAAGGTTGATGCAGTAAAGTAGCGTAAGTATTTCCCTCAGTTTTTGAGAACCAAGGTATCAATCCAGTAGGAGATCACGCTCGAGTCCCATGCACCTACTTAAACAAATAAGAACCTCGCAACCAACGCGATAAAGGGGTTGTCAATCCCTTCACAGTCACTTACGAGAGTGAGATGTGATAGATATGATAAGATAATATTTTTGGTATTTTTATGATAAAGAGAAATAAAGATGCAAAGTAAAATAAATGGCAAAGGAAATAACTAAGTGTTGGAAGATTAATATGATGGAAGATAGACCCGGGGGCATAGGTTTCACTAGTGGCTTCTCTCAAGAGCATAAGTATTACGGTGGGTGAACAAATTACTGTCGAGCAATTGATAGAAAAGCGAATAATTATGAGAATATCTAAGTATGATCATGTATATAGGCATCACGCCCGAGACAAGTAGACCGAAACGATTCTGCATCAACTATTATTACTCCACACATCGACCGCTATCCAGCATGCATCTAGAGTATTAAGTTCATAAGAACAGAGTAATGCTTTAAGGAAGATGACATGATATAGAGGGATAAACTCATGAAATATGACATAAACCCCATATTTTTATCCTCGATGGCAACAATACAATACGTGTCGGTTCCCTTTCTGTCACTGGGATCGAGCACCGCAAGATTGAACCCAAAGCTAAGCACTTCTCCCATTGCAAGAAAGATCAATCTAGTAGGCCAAACCAAACTGATAATTCGAAGAGACTTGCAAATATAAACCAATCATACACAAAAGAATTCAGAGGAGAATCAAATATTGTTCATAGATAATCTGGATCATAAACCCACAATTCATCGGATCTCGACAAGCACACCGCAAAAGAAGATTACATCGAATAGATCTCCAAGAAGATCAAGGAGAACTTTGTATTGAGATCCAAAGAGAGAGAAGAAACCATCTAGCTAATAACTATGGACCCAAAGGTCTGAAGTAAACTACTCACACATCACCGGAGAGGCCATGGAGTTGATGTAGAGGCCCTTCGTGATCAATGCCCCCTCTGGTGGAGCTCCGGAAAAGGCCCCAAGATGGGATCTCCCGGGTACAGAAGGCTGCGACGGCGGAATTAGGTTTTTGTGGTGCTCCTGGATGTTTGGGGGGTACGTTGACTTATATAGGAGGAAGAAGTACATCGGTGGAGCAACGAGGGGCCCACGAGGGTGGAGGGCACGCCCAAGGGGGGTAGGCGCGCCCCCTGCCTCGTGGCCTCCTCCATTGTTTCTTGCCGCCCACTCCAAGTCTTCTGGATCACGTTTGTTGAGAAAATCATGTTCCCGAAGGTTTCATTCCGTTTGGACTCCGTTTGATATTCCTTTTCTCCGAAACCCTAAAATAGGCAAAAAAAACAGCAATTTGGGCTGGGCCTCCGATTAGTAGGTTAGTCCCAAAAATGATATAAAAGTGTAAAATAAAGCCCATTGACATCCAAAATAGATAATATAATAGCATGGAGCAATCAAAAATTATAGATACGTTGGAGACGTATCAAGTAGCGGTGCCTCCATGTCAGGGTGGGGACGAGTACGCCCGGGAACATCAACTGCGCAAATTCAGGCGTGCCAATGGCCTTTGTTTCCGCTGTGGTGACAAATACTCCCGTGAGCATCAGTGCAAACGCATAGGAGACATTTTGATGATTGAAGTGGGCGATTTCGGCGAGACTTTGTCTGATGACACGGTGCATGCATTACAGCTGCTGGACGCACCAGTGGCGCAAGAGCCTGAATGTTGCTCTCTGTCTCAACATGCTGTATCAGGCGAGGAAGGCCCTGCCACAATCCGTTTGCATGCACAAGTGGGTGACCAGGTTATGCTGCTGCTGGTGGATTTGGGGAGCTCGCACAGCTTCATCAGTGAAACGTTCACCGCTCGGATCGCTGCTTGAACAGAGGAGTTGCCCGTGGTGACAGTTCGAGTGGCCAATGGTCAGAGATTGCACTGTAATAAAATTGTTCACTAATTGGCATGGCAGGTCCCATGGCACACTTTCCATACTGATCTTCGGGTTCTGCCGTTGAGCGCGTATGATGGAGTGCTGGCATCGACTAGCTCTCAGCACATAGCCCCATGCTCTGTCACTGGCAACTAAAGACGATCCAATTCGACGTCAATGGCAAAATTGTCCACCTGCAAGGAGTAAAATCTTCAGACCTGCCTCGAATCTCGGAATTGGATGCCTATGAGTTGCATTGCATGGAAGTGGCGAATGACATTTGGACAGCAGCCTTGGTTACCGTCAAGCGGACTGACAAAACACAACCTGAACCTGTTCCCCCAAATATTCAGAAGGTGGTATCTGAATTTGAAGATGTGTTTTTTGAACCCACTACTTTGCCACCCCGTCGTCAGTATGACCATGGCATTCATTTGGAGCCTGGCACCACACTATCAACACCAAGCCATACTGTTACTCACCGGCACAAAAAGATGAAATCGAGCGGCAAGTACATGACATTCTCAACTCTGGTGTCATCGCACACAGCATGAGCTCTTACGCTGCCCCGATCTTGCTGGTCAAGAAGAAGGACGGTAGTTGGCATTTCTGTGTCGATTTTCGACGACTCAACTCTGCAACAGTGAAGAACAAGTTTCCCCTCCCTGTGGTTGACGAGCTCCTGGACGAATTGGCAGGGGCCAAGTATTTCTCCAAGATTAATTTATGTGCTGGGTACCATCAGATTCACATGCGGGAGGAGGACGAGGAAAAGACTGCCTTCAAGACACACCATGGCCACTACCACTTCCGGGTGATGCCATTCGGCCTATGCAATGTGCCGGCAACCTTCCAGTGCTTGATGAACACGATGTTCGGCCGCTATGTGCGTAAGTTCATCATCATAATTTTGGACGACATCTTGGTATTCGGCACTAACCTGCAGGAACACGAGGAACACTTTTGCCTCACACTGCAACTTCTCCGTGAGCATCAACTATTCGCCAAGGCCAGAAAGTGTTCATTCGCACAAACAAGCATTGAATGCATCGGGCATGTGATCTCACAAGAGGGATTTGCTATGGACAACAGCAAGACCAGCGCCATGCAGTCCTGGCCCGTGCCCACTATGCCCACCGAGCTGTGCGGCTTCTTGGGGCTGACGGGCTACTACCGCAAATTCGTCCCCCATTACGGCATCATCGCTAAGCCCCTGACGCAACTATTGACGAAGAAAGGGTTTCTCTGGGATGACAAGGCGCAACAAGCTTTTGACATGCTCAAGCGCGCCATGGTGAGCACGCCCGTGTTGGCGCTGCCCAACTTCACGCGTCCGTTCACCATCGAAACTGATGTGTGCGACACCAGCGTGGGCGCGGTGCTTATGTAATATGGCTATCCAGTGTCCTACCTCAGCAAGGCTCTTGGAGTACGCAATCAGAAGCTCTCCACATATGAGAAGGAATTTCCTGCCGTCATGATGGCCATCGACAAGTGGCGGCCGTACCTGCCGCGTGCTCCATTTGAGATCGTCACTGACCACAAGAGTCTATGTGCACTCGATGATCAATAACTGGTAACCGATCTCCAGCGCAAGGCCATGTCCAAGATGGTGGGGCTGCAGTTCTCCTTTCGCTACAAGAAGGGCGTCGACAGCAGTGCTGCCGATGCACTGTCCCGCGTCATTCACCTCTTGGAGCTCGACGTGTCGTGGAAATATCACGACAGATGTCCTAGAGCAAGGACTTAGTCGTAGGGCCATCGCACTAGGAAGCTTAAAGGGGTTAATCGGGACAAAGGACACAAGAGGGTTTTATACTAGTTCGGCCCCTTACGATGAAGGTAAAAGCCTACGTCTAGTTGGGATTGGTATTGCTGGGGTTTCGATCACCAAGAGGCTCAACTCGCCGGCTTGGTTATCAACTTGTTGTCTCTTTTCCTAAGCCGCCACCGGGTCGTCCCCTTATATACATGGGTTGACGCCTGGCGGCCTACAGAGTCCCGGCCGGCTCATAATCGTGTCCATCTCGGTGACTTCCTTTACATGCCTTTCTTTACAAGTCTTTCCTTACATACGGCGGTTTACAATACCGGGTTTTAAGCCGGCCCCAGGCCTTTGGGCCTTCTATAAGGTTTAATAAACTATCATCTTGAACGTTCACTGGGCTTCTTATGTAACCCGCCATTGGGGCTGACCCGTCCCCTCCTGGGCGGGTCATACTGATAGTAATATCCCCAACATTAGGCCCCAGGTTGACTTTGAACTTCGTTCTTGGTCAATCTTCGATACTTAGACAAAAATCCATCTTCTTATCTTCGCTGAAGTTGTTGTAACCCGCCGTGACGTCATCTTTTGAAAACGCAAAAAACTTTTATGGCGTCATCTCCCAACGGATCTTTTATCTTTAATGTCTCCCAAGAATCGAGGTGCCTGTGTAGCTGGATAACCATTATTCGGCTCTTCCTTGATTTTCGCGCCCGTCTGTTCACATCTTTCCCTTATAAATAGGCACGCCTTGGCTTTTTCATTCTCCCCTCTCGCAAACCCCCTGCTGGTCGAGCTCTGCCACCGCCGCGCCTCATCTCCGTCCCCGTCGACTTTGGCCGCTGCATCAACCCGACCTGATCCAGAAAGACCGCGACGACCTCTGCAGAAGACCTGCAACCGTAAGTTTTCTTTCCTTCGTTTCTCATATCTGCATTAGGGTTTCCAAGCTCCTGCATGTTCTCCATAGTTCATCGCAGTTCATCATAGTTCTTCCACCGCAAGCCTTTCCTGATCCAAAAAGCTATATATACGCTCGCGCGGTAGTGTTTTTGTACCTCTTCTTGATCCACAGATCCCTTTCTCTGATTAAAAGGCTGCTTTAGAACTTACCAACTTCTCAGTACTGAACTTTTTAGGTCTAGAATTTTTTTTCATTTTGAACAGCCATTTTGATCTAGAATAATACCAAGCAATGTAGGAAAATTGTTTGTCTCCACACTTAGCTGAATTTTTACCTTCTTCAAATATTTGTAGTCATGGCGGCTTACTATGCCGGCTTACTTTCCTTATATATCATTAGCCCTTAACTAAGCCGCCATTACTTATTTGCATCATCATTACTTAACTGTTAATCTCATCATCGAATTGAACCGGCATGCTATTTTTCTTTTCAGTTCGTCTTTGAACACCATGCCGTCAAAAGCACCAACCATCTGTAACTGGGTTCCCTCAACCATGACTGAGGAACGTTTGAAAGAGTTCTTCAAGATAGGATTTCTGCCAGCAAAAACCGTCATGTCTTACCGTGCCCCTGACTCGGAAGAAGAACGGCCCAATCCAAGAGATGGCGAAGTAATTGTTTTTACTGACCACATGAACCGTGGCTTCTCACCGCCCGACTCAAAGTTCTTCAGAGAGGTCCTCCACTTTTTCAAGCTCCACCCTCAAGATATCGGGCCCAACTCCATATCTAACATTTGTAACTTCCAAGTGCTCTGTGAGGTATATTTTCAACAAGAGCCGACCGTGGAGTTGTTTAGAGAATAGTTTTACCTGAACCGGCAGAACGAGTGCACCAACGGCCTTAGCTTAGAGCTTGGAGGCATATCAATTCAGCACCGGTAGGGTGCCATCTTCCCCCTCATTGTCTTACCAAGTCACCCAAAGGACTGGAACCAGACTTGGTACTATTGCCAGGACTCTTCACCAGCAAACGAGAAGCCACTGTCAGGTTATCGCCCCGATCGTCTTGACTCCAAGTTCGCGCTTCCTGATAAGCTTACCATCGCTGAACGCAAGAGGCTGATTCCATCCATCAAAAGGATCAATGCTCTGTTGGGGAACGGGTTAACTGGAGTTGATCTGACCCGCTGCTGGATCTCATGGCGGGTCATCCCTTTGAGCCGCCGGTCAAAGCTGATGTATGAGTATGGTGGAGGCCCGGATGACTCTCTTCGTCACAGCCCCGTTCAATTGACAGAAGAAGATATTGTCTCAATGTCAACTCTTCTGGTGAACGGGAAATACGAAGATTGCAGTGTCGTCGGGTTAAACCCCTTCTGCCAGCTTAACCCGGTGCCAGAAGTAAGGATGTCGTTATGTCTCTCCTTTGTATTTTCCCAGTCGTACTGTTTTAATACTTGCCTGACTCTTTATATTGTTTTTACCTGTCTGCGGGCCAACTCTGACTTCTGGAAAGTTAAGTATGACCACGAGGCTGCCAAGAAAGCGAAAGCCGCCGCCATAAACGCCAAGAAAACGACCCGGAGGTCGAAAAGGAAGAAAAAGAGCACTGCTGAAGATTTGATGAAGCTTGATGATACATTTGATTCAGATGTAGCCCTTGATTCCCTTGGCTAATTTTTTAACAATCTTATTGACACCGATCATTAGCAGGATGACACTGGAGCCATTCAGGCTGTGGAAGCAGAGGTAACTATCATTTCCTCCGACTTAGAGCCCTTGCCAAGACAAAAAGTTCGACGAGTGATCCGTAAAGTAAGGTTTTCTAACCCTTTAGCTCACTTGGATCCCAACTTTCGTTTGAAAAAGCAGCAACATGAAAGCCGCCGTCAAGCTTGGACTGAAGATGAGCCGGCTGTCGTTCATCAACAAACTCCTCAAAAGCGCCCGAATGAGGTTTACTTCTTTCTGTCTTTAACTCTGTTTAATGGATCCTTCCCCTTGTATTACTTTTAACTCTATTTTATCCTTTCAGGAGGTGTCTCGCTCTTTTGGTGACTCATCGCAGACGCAATTTCCGGCCTTCAAGACTGCCCCTGGGTAATGAAAAATCCTCATGTTTTCCGGGTTGTTCAAATTGTATCTTTATACTGACAATCCTGCAACATTTTTCTTAGTGGCCAAGCTAAATCCAAGAAAGCGAAGGTAGCTAAACTGGTGGAAGACCCGCCAGTGCTTGCATCGGACCCAGCCCGGCCATCTTCTCCATTAATCGACGCTCCAGCAGACCCGCCTCTTGATGTAGAAGCAAATCCTCCTGAGCCGTTGTTTGATGAGACCACTGTGAACCCTTCTGCTACTAGACCATCAAGCTCAGCCAACCCGCCATCACCGTCTGTACAAGACGTTCAGATCACCGGGAGCCGCTTTATTGAACCAGGGAATCCAACTGTGCTGGCTTGGTGTACTGCAAAACAAGAGGCATTGGGGAGGCAGAAAGTTCGCTTTGACGTTGCCAACTATGACCATCTGAATGCCAATGATATTTTATCCGGCTATCTCAGCCATGTACACTCCAGTCGCGACTCCGAGATTGAAATGGTCAAACAACTGCAATTGAAATACGAGGTACATTCTTCCGGCTTATCTATATTCCTTCAGCCCCCAAGTCTTCAGATTATGAGAGAACCGGAATGATCTGTAGACTTTAAAATATAGGCCAAGACCTTTACCTTTGAAACTTTTCTTGAATTCAATAGAACAAAGCTTCACCTGTAGTCCCCAAGGGTCGGTTCATTTTGATCATAAATGAGCCGGTACTTTAAATTATTTGGTACCATATTCAAAGGACTTAATACTCCGGCTTAACCTTGAGAAACTTGCTGAACTGCATACATTAGCCCCCAAGTGCCAAGTGCTATTACTTTGTAAAGTACTTGGGACTTAAAGTATGTCTTTAGAATCATAAAAATTTGTTTTGGCATACATTAGCCCCCAAGTGTCAAGTAGTTTTTTGTAAAGTACTTGAGACTTGAGTTTTGATTTTTGATTTTTGAACTTTGAAGCAAAATCTTGACTCATCTTAATGTTTTGCAGAATGCCTTTTCTGAATTGAACTCGCAATTGACTGATGCAAAGACCCGGCTAGCGAGTCAGGAGGCAGAAATCAAATCTGCTAACTCCAAACTGCAAATAAGTCTCTCTGAGACGGAAAATTTAAAGACCAGCTTCGCCGCCAAGAAGAAAACCTGGGAAGAGGAAAAAACGCTTCTGACCCAACGTGCTGAGAAGGCCGAAACAGCCCTTGAAGAGATTTCAATAGAGCTGAACTGTTTAAAGGGTCAGGTGTCTCAAATGATGGCCGCCATCTTTGGTAAGCCGTTTATCTTTTAATCTTATATACTTTTTTCTGATCCGGAATATAAGCCGCCAGCTGACTATGTGTATGAAATATATGCAGGCCCACGAAGCAAGAATCTGAGCCAAGATCCTTTAATTAAACTGAAGGCAGTATGTACCTTAGTAGAACAATTGTATATCAGCGCACAAAGGGCACTTGCCGCCATCTCTCCTGCCAATCAAGGACCTAACCGGCTCAGCAACATGTTGAAGAAGCTGTCGATTCTGCCTACCAGATTTCAAGAAGTGAAACGTTCTTGTGCACGAGCCGGAGCTTTGACTGCCCCGAGCCGCTCCAAGGCTTGGGTGGTAGACCTAGACCCGGCAGACATGGCCAGAGGCTATCCCACCATGAAAGAAGACGGGTCCCCCTTTGAGCAGGATGACTTCATGGCTTGCGTGCACGGAGTCCGGCCTCATGCAACTATCCTTGGAGATGAAACCAACATCGACAAGTACTAGCTGGATTTTGATAGTGAGAATAAGAAGATGGCCACTCCCTCGTACAAGGTAACAGATTTGATCCCGCCTATAAGAGAAAACACATTTGCCCCGGAAGTTGACCCGGTCGGCCTGATTGACGACGAAGCCGAATTTGTCGCCGTGAATGGTTTTGATTGGTCAAAACCCAACTTCCAGCCAACAGAAGGTGGTGAACCGGTGAGGGAGAAACAATGATCATCTTCGTGGGCTTATAAAGCCTTGTAATAGCTTAACTGTGAAAACACTGTATGCTTTGCTTATGTCATCGCGCATAAAACACTTCTATGTGATTCTGTGTTTCCTGATGTCAATGTATGCATCGTATTTAATGATTGTTTCTGCAATATTTGAACTCTGTTCCTGTAGATACAAAGCAAAGACTGGCTTGGTGGTTTAGAACCAAACGGGTTAAAACACCCGGCTTATAGCCAATATGTTTACCACAATAGTAACTAGAAACAGATATAAACAAAGGACAAGAGCTGAGACTAACTCTTTTAGTTAAGGCAGCAGGCAATTGCATATAAGTAATAACCATACTTTGTACCTTTTGATCCTTAGACCACCGGCTTGAATAACCCGGGTGATGAAGTTGATAATTCAAACTTTATGAGAAGTCAATGCTTCTGAATATTCAATGATCATTATACCTTGGTAGCTGTGTTGTCAAATAGTCGAGCCGGTGAAGAAGACCAGGCTAATTATTTGTAATATTGAAACAACAAAGACTAAAAGGCAAACAACAAATAATAAGTATAATTTAACCTTGTATTCAAAAGGTTGGGGGCTTCTGATTCGAATACGATCAGTAAACCGGACCAAAGGGGTTAAGCTAAGGTTCGAATACAACCATATAGCCCCCAGTGGCTTTGGCATTGCGCCGATCAAGAGGGTACCGACAGCTGTGTTCTCTTTGGTTCGAATACGACCTATGTTTGAACAGGAAGCCCCTAAATGACCTTGATATTTGCAGCTAGATTCGAATACGATCATAGCCGGACCAAAAAAGGTTTAAACTTGATTCAAATATGATCAGCTCCTTAATAGTCATTTGAAAATAAGAAATAACAAAGATGCATAATCTTTGAAAAGAAAAGAGACCGATGGTCTTACTTTATTTCTTATCATGGTATATACAATGTTAAAGTATGTGCATGATGAGAGCCGGTGGCTCAGGTGTAGTATGGCCGAAGTTGAGCAATGTTCCACGGCCGGCGGGTCTCCTCCTCCGACTTACGTGAGTCTTTGTGCTCTCGAACATCAATGAGGTAATATGACCCGTTGTTTAAGTTCTTACTAACCACAAAGGGTCCTTCCCAAGGTGGGGATAACTTGTGTGCATCTGACAGATCCTGGATGAGCCGGAGCACCAGGTCGCCTTCCTGAAAAGTCCTGGACTTAACCCGGCGGCTGTGATAACGGCACAGTTCCTGTTGATAAATTGTTGATCGAGCCGCTGCTAGGTCTCTTTCTTCATCTAACAAGTCAAGCACATCCTGTCTAGCTTGTTCATTATTAGCTTCAACATAAGCCGCCACACGGGGCGAGTCATGACGGATGTCACTAGGCAACACTGCTTCTGCTCCATACACCATGAAGAAAGGTGTATAACATGTAGACCTGTTAGGTGTGGTATTGATACTCCATAGCACCGAGGGTAATTCCTCTACCCAACAACCCGATGTTCGCTGCAAGGGAACCATAAGCTGGGGCTTGAGACCTTTTAGAATTTCCTGATTTGCTCTCAGCTTGACCATTGGATTGAGGATGAGCTACAGAAGAAACATCCAGCCGGATGTGCACACATTGACAAAACTCCTCCATAGCCCCTTGGGACAAATTAGTGCCATTGTCAGTGATAATGCTGTGTGGAAAACCAAAACGGAAGATCACCTTTTTCATGAACTGAACCGCCGTGGCCGCGTCACACTTACTCATTGGCTCCGCCTCAACCCACTTAGTGAATTTATCAACTACCACTAAGAGATGTGTCTTTTTATCCTTAGACATTTTGAAAGGTCCCACCATGTCAAGCCCCCAGACCGCAAACGGCCAAGTGATTGGAATCATCCAGAGCTCTCGAGCCGGCACATGCGCTCGTCGTGCAAACTTTTGACATCCATCACATCTGCTGACTAGATCCTCTGCATCAGCATGAGCCGTTAACCAGTAAAAACCGTGACGAAAAACCTTGGCCACAAGAGATTTTGACCCAGCGTGATGACCACAATCGCCTTCATGGATCTCACGAAGTATTTCTTGACCTTATTCAGGGGAAACACACCGATGAAACACTCCGGAGACACTACGATGGTATAACTCTCCATCCGAAATCGTCATTGACTTAGACCGCCGGGTTATCTGTCGAGCCAGGGTCTCATCTGCTGGCAACTCTCCCCGGGTCATGTAAGCCAAGAACGACACTGTCCAATCTGGGATGACATGAAGAGCCGCCACCAACTGCGCCTCCGGGTCAGGAACAGCTAAATCTTCCTATATGGGCAACTTGATAGACGGGTTATGCAAAACATCCAAAAAGGTGTTAGGTGGTACCGGCTTACGCTGAGACCCCAACCGGCTTAAGGCATCAGCCGCTTCATTCCTTTGATGGTCAATGTGCTCCATCTGATAACCTTTAAAATGCCCTGCAACAGCATCAACCTCCCGGCAATAAGCCGCCATGAGAGGGTCCTTGGAATCCCACTTGCCTGATACCTGTCGAGCCACTAGATCTGAGTCGCCAAGACATCTGACCCGGCTCAAACTCATCTCTTTTGCCACTCGAAGACCATGGAGCAAGGCTTCATACTCTGCTGCGTTGTTAGTGCAAGGAAACATCAACCATAACACATAACAAAATTTGTCACCTCACGGAGAGGTTAACACAACTCCAGCCCCCGAGACTTCCAACTGTCTGGACCCATCAAAATGAATAGTCCAATATGTGTTGTCTGGTTTTTCTTCTGGCATCTGCATCTCTGTCCAATCATTAATGAAGTCAACCAGTGCTTGAGATTTGATCGCAGTACGTGGCACATACTTCAACCCATGAGACCCAAGCTCAATCGCCCACTTGGCGACTCGTCCAGTGGCTTCCCTATTTTGAATGATGTCTCCCAAAGGAGCAGAGCTAACCACGGTGATTGGATGTCCCTGAAAATAATGCTTAAGCTTCCGGCTTGCCATGAACACCCCATATACGAGCTTCTACCAATGTGGATATCGTTGCTTGGATTCAATTAGCACATCACTAACGTAGTAAACCGGTCGTTGAACTGGATGCTCCTTGCCAGCCTCCTTGCGCTCCACCACAATAGCCACACTAATAGCTCGTGAGTTGGTGGCCACGTATAACAACAGCGGCTCTTTCTCAACTGGAGCAGCCAGGACCGGCGGCTCAGCAAGCTGTGTCTTTAGATCTTCAAAAGCAGAGTTCACAACATCACTCCAAACAAAATCATCTGTTTTCTTCATCATCTGATACAGAGGTATTGCCTTCTCCCCTAAACGGCTTATGAATTGGCTCAAAGCAGCAACACGGCCCGCTAGTCGTTGAACGTCATTGATGCATGTTGGTTTGGCAAGGGATGTAATTGCCTTGATTTTCTCCGGTTAGCCTCAATACCTCGGTTAGACACCAAAAAATCCAAGAGCTTGCCGGCTGGGACTCCAAAAACACACTTGCCGGGTTAAGCATCATTTTGTAGACCCGGAGATTATTGAAAGTCTCTTTCAGATCTGTGACCAAGGTTTCCTCTTTCCTGGATTTTACCAATATATCATCCACATAAGCATGAACATTACGCCCAATTTGATCGTGAAGACAATTCTGCACACACCGTTGGTAAGTCGTCTATGCACTTTTAAGCCAAAAGGCATAGACACATAGCAGAAAGCTCCAAAAGGAGTGATAAAAGCCGTCTTCTCCTGATCCTTGACTGCCATCTTGATCTGATGATAACCGGAATAAGCATCCAAGAAACTCAAACATGCGCAACCCGCCGTAGCATCAATGATCTGATCAATAAGGGTGAGAGCAAAAGGATCAGCCGGACAAGCCTTGTTCAGATCGGTGTAATCCACACACATACACCAGGTGCCATTCTTTTTGAGTACAAGCACCAGGTTGGCTAACCACTCTGGGTGAAAGACTTCTACAATGAACCCAGCTGCCAAAAGCCGGGCCACCTCTTCTCCAATGGCCTTGCGCCTTTCTTCATTGAACCGTCGGAGAAATTGTCTGATAGGTTTAAACTTTGGATCAATATTGAGAGTGTGCTCAGCGAGTTCCCTCGGGACACCTGACATGTCTGAAGGTTTCCATGCGAAGATGTCCCGGTTCTCACGGATGAACTCGATTAGCGCGCTTTCCTATTTTGGATCCAAGTTAGCACTGATGATGAACTGCTTGGATGAGTCGCCGGGCACAAAGTCAACCATCTTGGTGTCATCAGCAGATTTGAACTTCAACACCGGCTCATGCTCTGTTGTTGGTTTCTTTAATGACATCATGTCTGCCGGGTCAACATGATCTTTGTAAAAATTTAACTCCTTTGTTGCACAGACAGATTCAGCATAGGCAGCATCACCTTCTTCACACTCCAAAGCTATTTTTTGGCTCCCGTGTACTGTAATGGTGCCCTTATAACCCGGCATCTTAAGCTGCAAATACACATAACACGGCCGAGCCATGAATTTGGCATAAGCCGGTCGTCCAAACAGAGCATGATACGGGCTTTTGATCTTAACCACCTCAAAGGTTAATTTTTCTGCTCTGGAGTCATACTCATCCCCAAAGGCTACTTCCAGATCAATCTTACCCACTGGGTATGCCGACTTGCCAGGAACCACACCGTGAAAATAGTGTTGGATTGTTTAAGACTCTTATCAGTCAATCCCATCCGGCGAAACGTCTCATAGTAGAGGATGTTGATGCTGCTGCCTACATCCATGAGTACCTTAGTGAATTTGTATCCACCAACCTGAGGTGCCACCACCAAAGCCAAGTGACCCGGATTATCGACCCGGGGTGGGTGATCCTCTCTGCTCCACACAATAGGCTGCTCTGACCAACGTAAGTAACGTGGAAATGCTGGCTCAACGGCATTGACGGCCCTCTTGTGAAGTTTCCGGTCTCTCTTACATAAGCTGGTGGTGAATACATGGTATTGCCCACTATTCAGCTGCTTTGGGTTGCTCTGATATCCGGATTGCTGCTGCTGATTACCTTGGCCGGGTTGCGGATTATACCCTCCTTGGTTACCAGGATGGCCCTGACCGTGGAATCCTCCTCCACCTAAGCCGGCGCCTGGGCCTTGGAAACCGCCTCCACCTGAGCTGCCACCTGGGCCGTGACCTCCATCAAACGCGGTTGAATTTTTAAACGCCTTCATGATCGTACAATCTTTCCACAGGTGGGTGGCTGGCTTCTCTCGGGTGCCGTGCTTTGGACAAGGCTCATTCAATAATTGCTCGAGGGTGGGACCTGACCCGCCCGACCGAGGGGGGTTGTCTGCCCTTGCGCCATTGATTTCTGCCCTGTGCATTGGTGTTAGCAACAAACTCATCAGCCTTACGTTTATTACCTCCTTGATTCGCCGGGTTATGCTGGTGACCCTTGCCGTTGCTGTTCTTCTTTCCCTTTGTTGCCTTTTCTTCGTCAAACACCAGGTCCTTGGTAGTATCAGAATCAGCATACTTGACGAGAGCCGCCATCAACGTTCCCATGTCATTACAGTCACGCTTGAGCCGCCCAGCTTCTGCTTTAGAGGTTCGAAACGGCAATTTTTCTCCAACATTAAGACTGCTGAGCCGGCATCCATCTTATCAGATGAATGCATTATCTCTTTGACCCGGCACACCCAATGGGTTGTGGATTCACCATCCTCTTGCTTGCAATTGGTCAGGTCCACAATCGACATAGGCTACTTACATGTGTCTTTAAAGTTCTGGATGAACCGGGCCTTCAACTCTGCCCATGAGCCGATAGAATTGGGTGGCAACCCCTTCAACCAAGTACAAGCTATTCCATCTAACATCATAGTGAAATACTTGGCCATTGCTGCATCGCTGACCTCCAATAACTCCATAGCCATCTCATAACTCTCAATCCAAGCCCCGGGCTGTAAGTCAGCTGTGTAATTAGGCACCTTATGAGGCCCCTTAAAGTCCTTTGGCAAACGCTCATTACGTATGGCCGACACCAAGCAAGGAACACCTTCGGTTCTTGTGGCCACTCCTGCCTCGACCAAGGTTGCTGGATAAGCCGGAAAAGTTTGATGAGCCGCCTGATCTGCTGCCATTTGAACTACTCGTTCCGCCTCTTAACGAATCCTCTCCTGATCCGCCAAGTTAAGGGCTCCATCCCGCACCGGCTCATGCCTGTACGGCCGGTTGTGGCGTTGAGCATTGCTTGAAATATCTGCGGATTCCATATGCCTACTGTAACTCGGGCTCCGGCTTGGGCGAGGAGTTGAACAGATCCTGTCTCGACTGTAGGAGTATGCATCCTGCTGCGCCAGAGCTGTTTGAAGAAGTTCTCTTACCCTCCGTGTTTCAATTGCCGCCGGTGAGTCACCTTCCATCAGAAGAGCCGCCAAACGAGCCGATGCTGCGACGAGGTTTTCCAAAGGGTTGGAGAAGTGACCCAACGGCGTTGGGACGTAATGAGGCGTAGCGGTAATTATACGAGGTGGATCCATGGCGCGTGGTTGGACCGGTGCGCCGGGTGTTGTAATCCGGGGTGCCTCCGGCGGGTTACTTCCCCTGGCTCCGAGTGTGTGAAAAAGATTCCTAGGATCGAGCGTCAGAGGCAAACGTGATTGGGTTTTCTAATGCCTCCTCCTCATGACCTCATTCGACGCGTTCAGATCCACCAAGAGCCGGAAGGTCTCCGCTTGAAGCTGTTGAGCACGAACGTCCAAAGCCGCCTGCTCTGCTGCCATCCTGACTTCCTCTGCGGCTAGATTTTCCTTAGCTTACACCATCTCTTCCCGTACGCCTGCCACCTCTACGTCATGCTGGGCTTTATCCGCCGGCTCTACCACGACAGTCAACATAGTTGTCAGTTTATCCATGGGTCCATCAAGATCTGAGCCAGGGGGCGCACGGGGTCTCCTGACCCGGCTGCGACCGACCTGGTAGCTGTTGCCGCTGCTGCTGTAGAGTTCTGCCCGGGCTGTGTCCCTGCCATGAAGACTCTGTCCCAATTCGGCGGCTAAAGAGGGTCCGGAATACTGCTGCCATCGGAACAGCCCCCAAGCATGCCGTCCTGCAGCTGGTACAAAGAGTCCGTCTCGCCCGTTGATGATGCAGTGTCAGAACAGACGGCCGTCTCACCGCCCTCCACCGATCCTTCAGAGTATTCACCGCCGTGGATGCAGCCTACGAAGGCATGCTTCACGGAAGATTGAACACGGGCGGTCCTCGCGCGCTGAGCCGTTTCGATGAGGTTGGTGTGGACGTCCGGCTCAGGACCTGACTCGCTGATCCGGCCGATGAAGACGTGAATTCCGCCGAAGGGGACCCGGTATCCGTACTCAATTGAGCCGGCCTCGGGGCCCCAGCCTTCGTTGTCTATGTAGAGCTTGCCGCGACGACTCTTGGTCATCCGGCCCACAGCGTATCCCTTGAGCCCTTCGAAGTTGCCCTTCAAGAACACAAATCCACCATGCGCTGGCCCCACGGTGGGCGCCAACTATCGTGGAAATGTCACGGCAGATGTCCTAGAGCAAGGACTTAGTCATAGGGCCATTGCACTAGGAAGCTTAAAGGGGTTAATCGAGACAAAGGACACGAGAGGGTTTTATACTAGTTCGGCCCCTTACGATGAAGGTAAAAGCCTACGTCTAGTTGGGATTGGTATTGCTGGGGTTTCGATCACCAAGAGGCTCAACTCGCCGGCTTGGTTATCGACTTGTTGTCTCTTTTCCTAAGCCGCCAGCGGGTCGTCCCCTTGTATACATGGGTTGACGCCTGGCGGCCTACAGGGTCCCGGCCGGCTCATAATCGTGTCCGGCTCGGTGACTTCCATTACATGCCTTTCTTTACAAGTCTTTCTTTACATACGGCAGTTTACAATACCGGGTTTTAAGCCGGCCCCAGGCCTTTGGGCCTTCTATAAGGTTTAATAAACTATCATCTTGAACGTTCACTGGGCTTCTTATGTAACCCGCCATTGGGGCTGACCCGGCCCCTCCTGGGCGGGTCATACTGATAGTAATATACCCAACACGACGCACTGTCCATTTTCCAACCACAATGGCTTCAAGAAGTCGCCAATTCCTACAAGATCGACCCCGACTCTCAAGAACTACTCACCAAGCTGGCTGTCGTCAACACTAACAATCAAAGGCGCACTCTGCAGCAAGGCATAATCCGGCAACGCGGTCGACTCTGGATCGGCGCCAACTCGGCACTTCAGACCAAACTCATCGCGGCTCTCCACTACAGCACCGTGGGAGGTCACTCAGGCGCCACGGCAACATACCACAAGGTGTGCAAACTCTTTGCCTGGCCGGGTCTGAAGCGTGTCGTTGAGGATTCCGTTCGCCAGTGCACTGTCTTCCAGCATGCCAAGCATGAGAACATGCACCAGATGGGCAAGATCCAACCCCTACCAATACCTACAACGCCATGGCAAGATCTCACCATGGACTTCGTCGAGGGATTACCCAAATCTGAAGGGTACAGTTCCATCATGGTCGTCGTCGATCGCCTGACCAAGTTCACGCACTTTGTGCCGCTCCAGCACCCCTTCACCGCGGCCCACGTCGCCCGCGCGTTCTGGGACAACGTCATCAAGCTGCATAGCGTACCCCTCTCCATCGTCTCTGATTGGGACAAGATCTTCACTAGAGCCATGTGGCTCGAACTGCTCGCCGCGGCAGGCACCAAGCTGTTGTACTCCACTGCCTATCACCCGCAGACGGACGGGCAGATGGAGCGCGTCAACCAGTGCCTGGAGATGTATCTCCGATGCGTCGTCCATGACGCCCCGCATCGATGGCGCAAGTGGCTGTCGGCGACAGAGTTCTGGTACAACTCCTTGCATCACCCATCTCTGAAGTGCTCTCCATTCAAGGCGCTCTACGGCACTGAACCCAACCTGGGAGGCCTTCCTCAACTCAGCTCCACGCTGCCAGTCGACGCGTCCTCTGGTGATCTGGACTGGGCCGCGCACACCAACCTGTTGCGCGCGTACCTCTCGCGGGCCCAGGCGCGTTTCAAGAAGCAGGCGGATCGACACCGTGCCGAGCGTGCTTTCGATGTGGGAGAGCAGGTACTGCTCAAGCTCCAGCCGTACGCTCAATCTTCCGTCGTCAACCGCCCCTGCCGCAAGCTCTCATACAAGTTCTATGGCCCGTTCTTGGTGATCGAGCGCATTGGCTCCCCGGCATACCGACTGCAACTGCCTCCGAACAGCCGCATCCATCCGGTATTCCACGTCTCCCAATTGAAGCATTTCACTCCTGATTATACCCCTGTCATCGCGGAACTGCCCAGGGTACCGGACCTCGCCGCCGGCGAGTCTGAACCCATCGACATCCTCGATCGCTGCATGATGAAAAAGGGAGACGCTCCAGTCGTCCAATTGCTTGTTCAATGGGCCAACATGCCACCGGCGACCACCACCTGGGAGGACTACGACATTCTACGGCAACGTTATCCGTCAGCCTGCATCTGGGAGGAAGTTGCTTCTCAAGGAGGGGTGCTACGTCTTGAGCTTGCGTTCGATTTTCCCGAAGAGGAAAGGATGATGCAGTAGAGTAGCGTAAGTATTACCCTCAGTTTTTGAGAACCAAGGTATCAATCCAGTAGGAGGCCACGCTCAAGTCCCTCGTACCTGCACAAAATGATAGCTACTCGCAACCAACGCGATTAGGGGTTATCAATCCCTTCACGGTCACTTACGAGAGTGAGATCTGATAGATATAATATTTTTGGTATTTTTGATATAAAGATGCAAAGTGAAAATCAAAAGCAAAGCAAGATTAAAGTGATGGAGATTGATATGATGAGAATAGACCCGGGGGCCATTGAAGGAAATATGCCATAGAGGCAATAATGAAGTTATTATTTATTTCCTTATTTCATGATAAATGTTTATTATTCATGCTAGAATTGTATTAACCGGAAACATAATACATGTGTGAATACATAGACAAACAGAGTGTCACTAGTATGCCTCTACTTGACTAGCTCTCGTTGATCAAAGATGGTTAAGTTTCCTAACCATAGACATGAGTTGTCATTTGATTAATGGGATCACATCATTAGGATGATGTGATTGACTTGACCCATTCTGTTAGCTTAGCACTTGATCGTTTAGTTTGTTGCTATTGCTTTCTTCATGACTTATACATGTTTCTATGACTATGAGATTATGCAACTCTCGTTTATCGGAGGAACACTTTGTGTGCCACCAAACGTCACAACGTAACTGGGTGATTATAAAGGTGCTCTACAGGTGTCTCCAGAGGTACTTGTTGGGTTGGCGTACTTCGAGATTAGGATTTGTCACTCTGATTGTCGAAGAGGTATCTCTGGGCCCACTCGGTAATACACATCACTGTAAGCATTGCAACTAATGAGTTAGTTGTGGGATGATGTATTACGGAACGAGTAAAGAGACTTGCCGGTAACGAGATTGAACTAGGTATTGAGATACCGACGATCGAATCGCGGGCAAGTAACATACCGATGACAAAGGGAACAATGTATGTTGTTATGCGGTCTGACCGATAAAGATCTTCGTAGAATATGTAGGAGCCAATATGGGCATCCATGTCCCGCTATTGGTTATTGACCAGAGAGGTGTCTCGGTCATGTCTACATAGTTCTCAAACCCGTAGGGTCCGCACGCTTAACGTTCGCTGATGATATAGTACTAGGTGAGTTATGTATGTTGGTGACCAAATGTTGTTTAGAGTCCGGGATGAGATCACGGACATGACGAGGAACTCCGGAATGGTCCGGAGATAAAGTTTGATATATGGGATAATAGTGTTTGGTCACTATAAGGGTTCCGGAATTCACCGGAAGGGGTTCCGGATGTTTCCCAAAATGTTTGGGTACAAGAACACTTTATTTGGGCCAAAGGGGAAAGCCCACAAGGTTTTTGGAAAGCGCAAAAGGAAGTTTTGCGGAGTCCATGGGCCAGACGCCAGGGTCCCTGGCGTCTGGGTCCAGACGCCAGGAACCCTGGCGTCTGGCCCTGGAGTCCGAGAAGGACTCTTGCCTTTCGGGTGAAACCGACTTTGTGGAGGCTTTTACTCCAAGTTTCGACCCCAAGGCTCAACATATAAATAGAGGGGTAGGGCTAGCACCCAAGACACATCAAGAAACACCAAGCCGTGTGCCGGCAACCCCGTCTCCTCTAGTTTATCCTCCGTCATAGTTTTCGTAGTGCTTAGGCGAAGCCCTCCGAAGATTGTTGTTCACCAACACCGTCACCACACCGTCGTGCTGCCGGAACTCATCTACTACTTCGCCCCTCTTGCTGGATCGAGAAGGCGAGGACGTCACCGAGCTGAACGTGTGCAGAACTCGGAGGTGCCGTGCTTTCGGTGCTTGGATCGGTCGAATCGTGAAGACGTACGACTACATCAACCACGTTGATATAACGCTTCCGCGAGCGGTCTACGAGGGTACGTAGACAACACTCTCCCCTCTCGTTGCTATGCATCACCATGATCCTATGTGTGCGTAGGAAATTTTTTGAAATTACTACGTTCCCCAACAGTGGCATCCGAGCCTGGTTTTATGCGTTGATGTTATATGCACGAGTAGAACACAAGTGAGTTGTGGGCGATATAAGTCATACTGCTTACCAGCATGTCATACTTTGGTTCGGTGGTATTGTTGGATGAAGCGGCCTGGACCGACATTACGCGTACGCTTACGCGAGACTGGTTCTACCGACGTGCTTTGCACACAGGTGGCTGGCGGGTGTCAGTTTCTCCAACTTTAGTTGAACCGAGTGTGGCTACGCCCAGTCCTTGCGAGGGTTAAAACAGCACCAACTTGACAAACTATCGTTGTGATTTTGATGCGTAGGTAAGAACGGTTCTTGCTAAGCCCGTAGCAGCCACGTAAAACTTGCAACAACAAAGTAGAGGACGTCTAACTTGTTTTTGTAGGGCATGTTGTGATGTGATATGGTCAAGACATGATGCTAAATTTTATTGTATGAGATGATCATGTTTTGTAACCGAGTTATTGGCAACTATGGTTGTCGCTTTATTGTATGCAATGTAATCGCCCTGTAATGCTTTACTTTATCACTAAGCGGTAGCGATAGTCGTAGAAGCATAAGATTGGCAGGACGACAACGATGCTACGATGGAGATCAAGGTGTCGCGCCGGTGACGATGGTGATCATGACGGTGCTTCGAAGATGGAGATCACAAGCACAAGATGATGATGGCCATATCATATCACTTATATTGATTGCATGTGATGTTTATCTTTTATGCATCTTATCTTGCTTTGATTGACGGTAGCATTATAAGATGATCCCTCACTAAATTTCAAGATAAAAGTGTTCCCCCTGAGTATGCACCATTGCCAAAGTTTGTCGTGCCCAGACACCACGTGATGATCGGGTGTGATAAGCTCTACGTCCATCTACAGCGGGTGCAAGCCAGTTTTGCACACGCAGAATACTCAGGTTAAACTTGACGAGCCTAGCATATGCAGATATGGCCTCGGAACACTGAGACCAAAAGGTCGAGCGTGAATCATATAGTAGATATGATCAACATAGTGATGTTCACAATTGAAAACTACTCCATTTCACGTGATGATCGGTTATGGTTTAGTTGATTTGGATCACGTGATCACTTAGAGGATTAGAGGGATGTCTATCCAAGTGGGAGTTCTTAACTAATATGATTAATTGAACTTTAATTTATCATGAACTTAGTCCTGGTAGTATCTGCATATCTATGTTGTAGATCAATAGCTCGCATTATTGCTTCCCTATATTTTTGATATGTTCCTAGAGAAAACTAAATTGAAAGATGTTAGTAGCGATGATGCGGATTGGATCCGTGATCTGAGGTTTATCCTCATTGCTGCACAGAAGAATTAAGTCTTTGATGCACCTCTAGGTGACAAACCTATTGCAGGAGCAGATGCAGATGTTATGAACATTTGGCTAGCTCAATATGATGACTACTTGATAGTTTAGTGCACCATGCTTAAACGGCTTAGAATCGGGACTTCAAAGACGTTTTGAACGTCATGGACCATATGAGATGTTCCAGGAGTTGAAGTTAATATTTCAAGCAAATACCCGAGTTGAGAGATATGAAGTCTCCAACAAGTTCTATAGCTAAAAGATGGAGGAGAATAGCTCAAGCAGTGAGCATGTGCTCAGATTGTCTGGGTACTACAATCGCTTGAATCAAGTGGGAGTTAATCTTCCAGATAAAATAGTGATTGACAGAATTCTCTAGTCACCATCACCAAGTTAGTAGAACTTAGTGATGAACTATGATATGCAAGGGATAACGGAAACAATTCCCAAGCTCTTCATAATGCTGAAATCGACGAAGGTAGAAATCAAGAAAAATATCAAGTGTTGATGGTAGACAAGACCACTAGTTTCAAGAAAAGGGCAAAGGGAAGAAGGGGAACTTCAAGAAGAATGGAAAGCAAGTTGCTGCTCAAGTGAAGAAGTCCAAGTATGGTCCTAAGCCTGAGACTAAGTGCTTCTACTGCAAAGGGACTGGTCACTGGAAGCGGAACTACCCCAAGTATTTGGCGGATAAGAAGGATGGCAAAGTGAACAAAGGTATATTTGATATACAGATTATTGATGTGTATTTTACTAGTGTTCGTAGCAACCCCTCGGTATTTGATACTGGTTCAGTTGCTAAGAGTAGTAACTCGAAACGGGAGTTGGAGAATGAACATAGACTAGTTAAGGGTGAAGTGACGATGTGTGTTGGAAGTGGTTCCAAGATTGATATGATCATCATCGCACACTCCCTATACTTTTGGGATTAGTGTTGAACCTAAATAAGTGTTATTTGGTGTTTGCGTTGAGCATGAATATGATTTGATCATGTTTATTGCAATACGGTTATTCATTTAAGTAAGAGAATAAATTGTTATTCTGTTTACATGAATAAAACCTTATATGGTTACACACCCAATGAAAATGGTTCATTGGATCTCGATCGTAGTGATACACATATTCATAATATTGAAACCAAAAGATGCAAAGTTAATAATGATAGTGCAACTTATTTGTGGCACTGCCGTTTAGGTCATATTGCTGTAAAGCGCATGAAGAAACTCCATGATGATGGACTTTTGGAATCACTTGATGCTTGCGAACCATGCCTCATGGGCAAGATGACTAAGACTCCGTTCTCCGGAACAATGGAGCGAGCAACTGACTTATTGGAAATAATACATACTGATGTATGTGGTCCGATGAGTGTTAAGGCTCACGACAAGTATCATTATTTTCTGATCTTCACAGATGATTTGAGCATATATGAGTATATCTTCTTGATGAAACACAAGTCTGAAATATTTGAAAAGTTCAAAGAATTTCAGAGTGAAGTGGAGAATTATCGTTACAAGAAAATAAAAGTTTCTATGATATGATCGCAGAGGTAAAATATTTGAGTTACGAGTTTGGCCTTTAGTTAAAACAATGTGAAATAGTTTCACTACTCACGCCACCTGGAACACCACCATGTAATGGTGTGTCCGAACATCATAACCGTACTTTATTAGATATGGTGCGATCTATGACGTCTCTTACCGATTTACCACTATCGTTTTGGGGTTATACATTAGAGACAGCTGCATTCACATTAAAAAGGGCACCATCTAAATCCGTTGAGACGACACCGTATGAACTGTGGTTTAGCAAGAAACCTAAGCTGTCATTTCTTAAAGTTTGGAGTTGCAATGCTTATGTGAAAAAGTTTCATCTTGATAAGCTCAAACCCAAGTCGGAGAAGTGTGTCTTCATAGGATACCCAAAGGAGACAGTTGGGTACACCTTCTATCACAGATCTGAAGGCAAGACATTTGTTGCTAAGAATGGATCCTTTCTAGAGAAGGAGTTTCTCTCGAAAGAACTGAGTGGGAGGAAAGTAGAACTTGATGAGGTAACTGTACCTGCTCCCTTATTGGAAAGTAGTTCATCACAGAAATCTGTTCCTGTGACTACTACACCAATTAGTGAGGAAGCTAATGATGATGATCATGTAACTTCAGATCAAGTTACTACCGAACCTTGTAGGTAAACCAGAGTGAGATCTGCACCAGAGTGGTACAGTAATCTTGTTCTGCAGGTCATGTTACTTGACCATGACGAGCCTACGAACTATGAGGAAGCGGTGATGAGCCCAGATTCCACGAAATGGCTTAAGGCCATGAAATATGAGATGAGATCCATGTATGAGAACAAAGTATGGACTTTGATTGACTTGCCCATTGATCGGCGAGCCATTGAGATTAAATGGATCTTCAAGAGGAAGACAGACGCTGATAGTAGTGTTACTATCCACAAAGCTAGAATTGTCGCAAAAAGGTTTTCGACAAGTTCAAGGTGTTGACTACGATGAGAGTCTCTCACTCGTATCTATGCTTAAGTCTGTCCGAATCATGTTAGCAGTTGCCGCATTTTATGAAATCTGGCAAATGGATAAACAAAACTGCATTCCTTAATGGATTTATTTAAGAAGAGTTGTATATGATGCAACCAGAAGGTTTTGTCAATCCTAAAGGTGCTAACAAAATATGCAAGCTCCAGCGATCCATCTATGGACTGGTGCAAGCATCTCGGAGTTGGAATATACGCTTTGATAAGTTGATCAAAGCATATAGTTTTATAAAGACTTGCGGTGAAGCCTGTATTTACAAGAAAGTGAGTGGGAGCACTACATCATTTCTGATAAGTATATGTGAATGACATATTGTTGATCGGAGATAATGTAGAATTATTCTGCAAAGCATAAAGGAGTGTTTGAAAGGAGTTTTTCAAAGAAAGACCTCGGTGAAGCTTCTTACATATTGAGCATCAAGATCTATAGAGATAGATCAAGACGCTTGATAAGTTTTTCAATGAGTACATACCTTGACAAGATTTTGAAGTAGTTCAAAATGGAATAGTAAAAGAAAGAGTTCTTGCATGTGTTACAAGGTGTGAAACTGAGTAAGACTCAAAGCCCGACCACGGCAGAAGATAGAAAGAGAATGAAAGTCATTCCCTATGCCTTGGCCATAGATTCTATAAAATATGCCATGATGTGTACCAGATCTATTGTATACCCTACAATGATTTTGGCAAGGGAGTACAACAGTGATCTAGGAGTAGATCACTGGACAGCGGTCAAAATTATCCTTAGTGAAATAAGGATATATTTCTCGATTATGGAGGTGACAAAAAGGTTTGTCGTAAAGGGTTACGTCGATGCAAATTTTGACACTGATCCAGATGACTCTAAGTCTCAATCTGGATACATATTGAAAGTGGGAGCAATTAGCTAGAGTAGCTCCGTGCAGAGCATTGTTGACATAGAAATTTGCAAAATACATACGGATCTGAATGTTGCAGACCCGTTAACTAAACTTCTCTCACAAGCAAAACATGATCACACCTTAGTACTCTTTGGGTGTTAATCACATAGTGATGTGAACTAGATTATTGACTCTAGTAAACCCTTTGGGTGTTGGTCACATGACGATGTGAACTATGGGTGTTAATCACATGGTGATGTGAACTATTGATGTTAAATCACATGGCGATGTGATCTAGATTATTGACTCTAGTGCAAGTGGGAGACTGAAGGAAATATGCCCTAGAGGCAATAATAAAGTTATTATTTATTTCCTTATTTCATGATAAATTTTTATTATTCATGCTAGAATTGTATTAACCGGAAACATAATACATGTGTGAATACATAGACAAACAGAGTGTCACTAGTATGCCTCTACTTGACTAGCTCGTTGATCAAAGATGGTTAAGTTTCCTAACCATAGACATGAGTTGTCATTTGATTAACGGGATCACATCATTAGGAGAATGATGTGATTGACTTGACCCATTCTGTTAGTTAGCACTTGATCGTTTAGTTTGTTGCTATTGCTTTCTTCATGACTTATACATGTTCCTATGACTATGAGATTATGCAACTCCCGTTTACCGGAGGAACACTTTGTGTGCCACCAAACGTCACAGCGTAACTGGGTGATTATAAAGGTGCTCTACAGGTGTCTCCAAAGGTACTTGTTGGGTTGGCGTATTTCGAGATTAGGATTTGTCACTCCGATTGTCAGAGAGGTATCTCTGGGCCCACTCGGTAATACACATCACTGTAAGCCTTGCAAGCATTGCAACTAATGAGTTAGTTGCGGCATGATGTATTACAGAATGAGTAAAGAGACTTGCCGGTAACGAGATTGAACTAGGTATTGAGATACCGACGATCGAATCTCGGGCAAGTAACATACCGATGACAAAGGGAACAACGTATGTTGTTATGCGGTCTGACCGATAAAGATCTTCGTAGAATATGTAGGAGCCAATATGGGCATTCAGGTCCCGCTATTGGTTATTGACCAGAGAGGTGTCTCGGTCATGTCTACATAGTTCTCGAACCCATAGGGTCCGCACGCTTAACATTCGTTGATGATATAGTACTATGTGAGTTATGTATGTTGGTGACCGAATGTTGTTCAGAGTCCGGGATGAGATCACGGACATGACAAGGAACTCTGGAATGGTCCGAAGATAAAGTTTGATATATGGGATAATAGTGTTTGGTCACCGGAAGGGTTCCGGAATTCACCGGAAGGGGTTCCGGACGTTTCCCGAAATGTTTGGGTACGAGAACACTTTATTTGGGCCAAAGGGGAAAGCCCACAAGGTTTTTGTAAAGTGCAAAAGGAAGTTTTGCGGAGTCCAGGAGGCAGACGCCAGGGTCCCTGGCGTCTGGGTCCAAACGCCGGGAACCCTGGCGTTTGGCCCTGGAGTCCGAGAAGGACTCTTGCCTTTCGGGTGAAACCGACTTTTAGGAGGCTTTTACTCCAAGTTTCGACCCCAAGGCTCAACATATAAATAGAGGGGTAGGGCTAGCACCCAAGACACATCAAGAAACACCAAGCTGTGTGCCGGCAACCCCGTCTCCTCTAGTTTATCCTCCATCATAGTTTTCGTAGTGCTTAGGCGAAGCCCTACGAAGATTGTTCTTCACCAACACCGTCACCACGCCGTCGTGCTGCCGAAACTCATCTACTACTTCGCCCCTCTTGCTGGATCGAGAAGGCGAGGACGTCACCGAGCCGAACGTGTGCAGAACTCGGAGGTGTCGTGCTTTCGGTGCTTGGATCGGTCGGATTGTGAAGACGTACGACTACATCAACCGCGTTGATATAACACTTCCACGAGCAGTCTACGAGGGTACGTAGACAACACTCTCCCCTCTCGTTGCTATGCATCACCATGATCCTGTGTGTGCGTAGGAATTTTTTTGAAATTACTACGTTCCCCAACAGCCATAGGTTTCACTAGTGGCTTCTCTCAAGAGATAAGTATTCTACGGTGGGTGAACAAATTACTGTTGAGCAATTGACAGAATTGAGCATAGTTATGAGAATATCTAGGCATGATCATGTATATAGGCATCACGTCCGTGACAAGTAGATCGAAATGATTCTGCATCTAATACTATTACTCCACTCATCGACCGCTATCCAGCATGCATCTAGAGTATTAAGTTAAAAACAGAGTAACGCTTTAAGCAAGATGACATGATGTAGAGAGATAAATGCATGCAATATGAAATAAACCACATCTTGTTATCCTCGATGGCAATGATGCAATACGTGCCTTGCTGCCCCTTCTTTCACAGGGAAAGGACACCGCAAGATCGAACCCAAAGCTAAGCACTTCTCCCATGGCAAGAACTACCAATCTAGTTGGCCAAACCAAACGGATAATTCGAAGAGACTTGCAAAGATAACCAATCATACATAAAAGAATTCAGAGAAGATTCAAATATTATTCATAGATAGACTTGATCATAAACCCATAATTCATCGGTCTCAACAAACACACCGCAAAAAGAAGATTACATCGAATAGATCTCCACTAGAGAGGGGGAGAACTTTGTATTGAGATTCAAAGAGAGAGAAGAAGCCATCTAGCTACTAACTATGGACCCGAAGGTCTGAGGTAAACTACTCACACTTCATCGGAGAGGCTATGATGATGTAGAAGCCCTCCTTGATGATGGCCCTCTTCCGGCGGAGCTTCGGAACAGGCCCCAAGATGGGATCTCGTGGATACAGAAAGTTGCGGCGGTGGAATTAGGTTTTTGGCTCTTGTTCTGATCGTTTGGGGATACGTAGGTATATATAGGAGGAAGGAGTATGTCGGTGCAGCTCCGAGGGGCCCACGAGGCAGGGGGCGCGCCCTAGGGGGGCGCCCCCCGCCATCGTGACCGCCTCTTTTGTTCCTTGGAATAGGGTCCAAGTCTCGTGGATCACGTTCGGTGAGAAAATCACGTTCCCAGAGGTTTTATTCCGTTTGGACTCCGTTTGATATTTCGTTTCTTCGAAACACTGAAATAGGCAAAAAACAGCAATTCTGGGTCGGGCCTCCGGTTAATAGGTTAGTCCCAAAAGTAATAGAAAAGTGGAAAATAAAGCCCAATATAGTCCAAAACAGTAGATAATATAGCATGGAGCAATCAAAAATTATAGATACGTTGGAGACGTATCAGGCATCCCCAAGCTTAATTCCTGCTCGTCCTCGAGTAGGTAAATGATAAAAAGAGAATTTTTGATGCGGGGTGCTACTTGGCATAATTTCAATGCAAATCTTCTTAATTGTGATATGAATATTCAGATTAGAAAGATGCAAAACAAAATTTCATATTGACATCAAAATAATAATACTTCAAGCATACTAACAAAGCAATTATGTCTTCTCAAAATAACATGGCCAAAGAAAGTTATCCCTACAAAATCATATAGTCTGGCTATGCTCTATCTTCACCACACAAAATATTTAAATCATGCACAACCCCGATGACAAGCCAAGAAATTGTTTCATACTCTAACTTTTTCAAAACTTTTTCAATCTTCACGCAATACATGAGCGTGAGCCATGGACATAGCACTATAGATGGAATAGAATGGTGGTTGTGGAGAAGACAAAAAGGGAGAAGATAGTCTCACATCAACTAGGCGTATCAACGGGCTATGGAGATGCCCATCAATAGATATCAATGTGAGTGAGTAGGGATTGCCATCCAACGGATGCACTAGAGCTATAAGTATATGAAAGCTCAAAAAGAAAGTAAGTGGGTGTGCATCCAACTTGCTTGCTCATGAAGACCTAGGACAATTTGAGGAAGCCCATCATTGGAATATACAAGCCAAGTTCTATAATGAAAGATTCCCACTTGTATATGAAAGTGATAACATGAGAGACTCTCTACTATGAAGATCATGGTGCTACTTTGAAGCACAAGTGTGGTAAAAGGATAGTAACATTGTCCCTTCTCTCTTTTTCTCTCATTTTTTTATATTCTTTTGTTTGGGTCTTTTCTCTTTTTTATGGCCTCTTTTTTTATTGGGATTCTTTAGCCTCTTTTATTTATTTTTCGTCCGGAGTCTCATCCCGACTTGTGGGGGAATCATAGTCTCCATCATTCTTTCCTCACTGGGACAATGCTCTAATATGATGATCATCACACTTTTATTTTTCTTACAACTCGATACTTAGAACAAAATATGACTCTATATGAATGCCTCCGGCGGTGTACCGGGATATGCAATGAATCAAGAATGACATGTATGAAAGAATTATGAACGGTGGCTTTGCCACAAATACGATGTCAACTACATGATCATGCTAGCAATATGACAATGATGGAGTGTGTCATAATAAACGGAACGGTGGAAAGTTGCATGGCAATATATCTTGGAATGGCTATGGAAATGCCATAATAGGTAGGTATGGTGGCTGTTTTGAGGAAGGTATATGGTAGGTGTATGATACCGGCGAAAGGTGCGCGGTATTGGAGAGGCTAGCAAAGGTGGAAGGGTGAGACTGCGTATAATCCATGGACTCAAGATTAGTCATAAAGAACTCATATAGTTATTGCAAAAATCTAGAAGTTATCAAAGCAAAGTATTACGCGCATGCTCCTAGGGGGATAGATTGGTAGGAAAAGACCATCGCTCATCCCCAACCGCCACTCATAAGGAGGACAATCAATAAATAAATCATGCTCCGACTTCATCACATAACGGTTCACCATACGTGCATGCTACAGGAATCACAAGCTTCAACACAAGTATTCTTTAAATTCACAACTACTCAACTAGCATGACTTTAATATTATCACCTCCATATCTCAAAACAATTATCATGCTTCAATCTTTTCTTAGTATTCAACACACTCAAAAGAAAGTGTCACAAATCTTGAATACCAAGCATATTATTATTAAGCAAATTACCATGCTATTAAGAGACTCTCAAAATAATTTAGGTGAAGCATGAGAGATCAATAGTTTCTTTAAAACAAATCCACCACCGTGATCTAAAAGATCTAAGTGAAGCAAAATTACATAGCTCAAAAGATATAAGTGAAGCACATAGAGCAAAACTACTTAGCTCAAAAGATATAAGTGAAGCACATAGAGTATTCTATCAAATTTTAATTCATGTATGGCTCTCTCAAAAGGTTTGTACAGCAAGGATGATTGTGGCGTACTAACAAACAAAGACACAAATAATACAAGACGCTCCAAGCAAAACACATATCATGTTGGTGAATAAAAATATAGCTCCAAGTAAAGTTACCGATAGAAGTAGACGAAAGAGGGGATGCCTTCCGGGGCATCCCCAAGCTTTGTCTTTTAGGTGTCCTTATATTATCTTGGGGGTGACATGGGCATCCCCAAGCTTAGGCTCTTGCCACTCCTTGTTCCATAATCCATCAAATCCTTACCCAAAACTTGAAAACTTCACAACACAAAACTTAAGGCAGAAAACTTGTGAGCTCCGTTAGCGAAAGAAAACAAAAGACCACTTCAAGGTACTGTAATGAACTCATTATTTATTTATATTGGTGTTAAACCTAATGTATACCAACTTCTCTATGTATTATAAACTATTTTACTAGCCACAGATTCATCAGAATAAGCAAACAACACACGAAAAACAGAATCTGTCAAAAACAGAACAGTCTGTAGTAATCTGTAGCTAGCACAAGATCTGGCACCCCAAAAATTCTAAAATAAATTGCTGGACGTGAGGAATTTATCTATTAATCATCTGCAAAAATAATTAACTAAATAGCACTCTCCAAATAAAAATTACAGCAGTTCTCGTGAGCGCTAAAGTTTCTGTTTTTTACAGCAAGTTCAACAAGACTTTCCCCAAGTCTTCCCAGCGGTTCTACTTGGCACAAACACTAATTAAACACAAAAAAACACAACCAAAACAGAGGCTAGATAATTTATTTATTACTAAACAGGAGCAAAAGGCAAGGAATAAAAATAAAATTGGGTTGCCTCCCAACAAGCGCTATCGTTTAACGCCCCTAGCTAGTCATACCAAGCAAAGATAGATCTAGGTATTGCCATCTTTGGTAGGCAATCCATAAGTGGCTCTCATGATAGTTTCATATGGCAATTTTATTTTCTTTCTTGGAAAGTGTTCCATTCCCTTTTTAATGGAAATTGAAATCTAATATTCCCTTCCTTCATATCAATAATCGCACCAACCATTCTAAGGAAAGGTCTACCAAGAATAATAGGGCAAGAAGGATTGCAATCTATATCAAGAACAATGAAATCTACGGGCACATAATTCCTATTTGAAACAATAAGAAATTCATTAATTCTTCCCATAGGTTTCTTTATAGTAGAATCCGCAAGATGCAAGTTTAGAGAGCAATCTTCAAAATTACGGAAATCTAGCAAATCACACAACGTTTTGGGGATGGTGGAGACACTAGCACCCAAATCACACAAAGCATAAAACTCATGATATTTAATTTCAATTTTAATAGTTGGTTCCAACTCATCATAAAGTTTTCTAGGGATAGAAACTTTCAACTCAAGTTTTTCTTCATAAGATTGCATCAAGGCATCAACAATATGTTCGGTGAAGGCTTTATTTTGACTATAAGCATGTGGAGAATTTAGCACGGATTGCAACAAGGAAATAAAATCAATTAAAGAGCAACTTTCATAATTAAATTCCTTGAAATCCAATATAGTGGGTTTAGCAATATCTAGATTTTTATTTCTTTCAATCCCACTTTCATCAATTTCATCACAAAGATCTAAATACTCTGATTTTTTAGAACGCCTTCTAGGTAAAGGAAGATCATATTTAGTTTCATCAAGATTCATATTGCAAAACAAAGATTTAATAGGAGACACATCAATAACTTTTAGATCTTCATCTTGATTTTCATAGGAATTGGAAGAACACGCTTTAATAAAGGCTTCTTTGGAGGCACGCATCCTAGCGGTTCTTTCCTTGCACCCATCAATGGAAATTCCCATGGCTTTGAGAGACTCATTGATATCATGCTTAGGGGGAATAGATCTAAGCTTTAAAGAATCAACCTCAAGAGAAATTCTATCAACGTTCCTAGCCAAATCATCAAGTTTAAGCAATTCTCTTCAAGCAAAGCATTAAAATTCTTTTGTGAATTCATAAACTCTTTAACACTATTCTCAAATTCAGAGGGCATCTTATTATAATTTCCATAAGAGTTGTTGTAGGAATTCCCATAATTATTAGAAGGATTACTAGGATAATGCCTAGGATTAAAATTCCCTCTATAAGCGTTGTTACCAAAATTATTCCTACCAACAAAATTCACATCCATAGATTCATTGTTATTCTAAATCAAAGTAGACAAAGGCATATCATTAAGATCAGAAGAAACACTCTTAGTAGCAAATAATTTCATAAGTTCATCCATCTTTCCACTCAACACATTGATTTCTTCTATCGCATGCACCTTTTTATTAGAAGTTCTTTCAGTATGCCATTGAGAATAATTAACATAATATTATCTAGGAGTTTAGTAGCATCTCCTAAAGTGATTTCCATAAAAATGCCTCCCGCAGCCGAATCTAAAAGATTTCTAGAAGCAAAATTCAATCCGGCATAAAAATTTTGTATAATCATCCACAAATTCAAACCATGAGTAGGGCAATTACGTATCATTAATTTCATTCTCTCCCAAGCTTGTGCAACATGTTCATGATCAAGTTGTTTAAAGTTCATAATATCGTTTCTAAGAGAGATGATCTTAGCGGGAGGGAAATACTTAGAGATAAAAGCATCTTTGCACTTGTTCCAAGAATAGATAGTATTTTCAGGCAAAGACGAGAACCAAGCTTTAGCGCGATCTCTAAGCGAAAAAGGAAATAGCTTCAATTTAACAACATCATTATCGACATCTCTTTTCTTTTGCATATCACATAAATCAACGAAGCTATTCAGATGAGTAGCGGCATCTTCACTAGGAAGGCCGGCGAATTGATCTTTCATAACAAGATTCAACAAAGTAGCATTGATTTCACAAGATTCAGTATTGGCAAGAGGAGCAATCGGAGTGCTAAGGAAATCATTATTATTAGTATTGGTGAAGTCACACAATTTGGTAGTATCTTGAGCCATCACGACAAACAAGCAAACAAACTAGCACACGAGCAAACAAGGGCAAACGGGCAAAAGAGGCAAATAGAGAGGGAGGATAGAGAGAGAGAGAGAGGGCGAATAAAACGGCAAGGGTGAATTGGGGGAGAGGAAAACGAGAGGCAAATGGCAAATAATGTAATGTGAGAGATAGGGATTGTGATGGGTACTTGGTATGTTGACTTTTTGCGTAGACTCCCCGGCAACGGCGCCAGAAATTATTCTTGCTACGTCTTGAGCTTGCGTTGGATTTCCCTGAAGAGGAAATGATGATGCAGCAGAGTAGCGTAAGTATTTACCTCGGTTTTTGAGAACCAAGGTATCAATCCAGTAGGAGGCCACGCTCAAGTCCGTCGTACCTGCACAAAACGATAGCTACTCGCAACCAACGCGATTAGGGGTTGTTAATCCCTTCACGGTCACTTACGAGAGTGAGATCTGATAGATATAATATTTTTGGTATTTTTGATATAAAGATGCAAAGTGAAAAGTAAAAGCAAAGCAAGATTAAAGTGATGGAGATTGATATGATGAGAATAGACCCGGGGGCCATAGGTTTCACTAGTGGCTTCTCTCAAGAGCATAAGTATTCTACGGTGGGTGAACAAATTAATGTTGAGCAATTGACAGAATTGAGCATAGTTATGAGAATATCTAGGCATGATCATGTATATAGGCATCACGTCCGTGACAAATAGATCGAAACGATTCTGCATCTACTACTATTACTCCACTCATCGACCACTATCCAGCATGCATCTAGAGTATTAAGTTAAAAACAGAGTAACGCTTTAAGCAAGATGACATGATGCGGAGAGATAAATTCATGCAATATGAAATAAACCCCATCTTGTTATCCTCGATGGAAACGATGCAATACGTGCCTTGCTGCCCCTTCTGTCACTGGGAAAGGACACCGCAAGATCGAACCCAAAACTAAGCACTTCT